>NC_053203.1:9696969-10000000 GCF_905163445.1 Pararge aegeria
CTTCAAACAGTTTGAATTGGGAGTAAAAAACACCAGGGTGCATGCAGCCTGGCACCTTTTTTCTAGGTTGTGCCACACATAACATGTGTGGTGTTGTGAATATTGTCTTCAAACAGTTTGAATTGGGAGTAAAAAAAAACACTTTCGTTTCAATGCAGGAAGGAATCGGTGTTAGCGCATTGGGTGGGAGCTCGACTTCACTTTTGCGGGGCCGAGTTCGAATCCCAGCACGCTCCTCTAACTTTTCACAGTTACGTGCGTGTTAAGTATTTAAAATATAACTTGCTTCAACGGCGAAGGAAAACATCGTGAGGAAACCCGAGAGTTCCACATAATGTTCTCAAAAGGGTGTGGATTCCATCAATCCGCACTGGGCCAGCGTGGCGGACTACGGCCTTAGCCCCTTCTCATTGTGGGAGGAGAGCCGTGCACAGTAGTGGGCTGGTGATGGGTTACGATAATGGTGATGGTGCTGCTTAAAATTGTAAAGCCCGCAAACCCGCAAAGTAGCTGCATGGCGGATATACGCTCTAATTACCTCGCTCCAATCACATACAAAGTTTTTGCCCAGCCTTGGGACATTAATAAGCTGGAGATGATAATGATAATTCATAATATGATACCGGGAAAGTATAAATACCATGCTATACTTTCCCGGGAACCAAAGCTATTAATTAAATAGCTTTTGTTCCCGGGAAAGTATCAGAATTTCTACACGTATTAAGTTGCGGACATCAGCTAAAGTTTCAACACAATACACGCTATAACGCAACGATATATCGAACATAGTGTTATCTGACGTCATAATTATGACGTCATCCATCCATCAACGGCGCAAATACCCCTATTTCCGCCCTATCGCTTTCACGGCCTGTCGAGGGGCTAATAAACCGTATTTATTGCTACCCCATATATTTTTGTTATACGCTTTCCCTTCTTACATAATATTAGACCACTATTTCGCTTAATTTTAACTTTGAAGTGGTATTAAATTTATGATAAAAAAAAAAAAATTTGCCCCATTAACGAATAATTAATTATTCATCATAAAAGATTAAGGCCATTTTGGAAAAACATATTTTGGGACGTCATGGTATACCATACAGAATAATTATCATTTAAAAAAAAGTTATTTGTGTATTTGCGATGGTAGCAAGCCCTTGAACATAAAAGTGTGTGTCTGTGTGTTTGTTTTTAATAAAAAGTGAAGAACCTTAACAGTATTTTTTTTTTAAATAGCGGGTAGTTTTAACTACCAATTACCGACCCACTAAAGGGCACAGGTCTCTTATTTTATATATATAAGCCCTTGATTGTAACCTCACCTACTGGTAAGTGAAGATGCAGTCTAAGATGGCAACGGGCTTACTTTTAAGGGGTATGGTGATTATTTTAAATCCATACGCCTAATCGGTTTCTACGCGACATCGCACCGGAATGCTAAATCGCTTTAGCGGTAAGGAAGGCAGCCTCTCACCAGACCAGACCGGAGGAAAATTCAGAAATTATTAATTTAAAAGATTCCCCTGCCGGGATCGAATCCAGGACACTTAAATCCAGAGCATTCTTTGATTTTTTTTTAACGTAACCTTTTGTCAATCTTGAGAATGGTCCTATATTGAAATCTATTGATATTGAATGAATGATTGAATAAACATTTGTTGTGCACCATATAAACATACAACAATTAATTGTAAATAAAAATTTAACGAAAAGTTCACAATTTGGAGAAACAATTTGGCGGCCTTATCGTGTTTTACCCCATCGGTTGCCTGGAAGAGATCTAGCGATCTCTTGATGTGATCAGATTATGTGGTGGATATAAATATACATATATGCATATATATTTGCACCTACATGTTTATATAAACAATAATCCTATATATATATATATATATATATATATAATCGAATCGGTAAGCGCAGTGAGGTGAGACCTTCAGCCCGCGGGACCGATGACCTTAAAAAGGCGGCTGGGAGCGGCTGGATGAGAAAGGCGGAGGACCGTGTGTGTTGGCGCGCTCTTGGAAAGGCCTATGTTCAGCGGTGGACGCTTGTGGGCTGTTGATGATGACGATGAAGATATATATAATAAACTTACAATATTATATAACTATGTATTGATTTTATAAACAAGATTTTGATAATACGCTTCGCTACGGATGTCTTCAAAAACTCCTTACGCAGCGTTTCCCTGTAATGAACGTTGGAGCGACCAATACAGTTTCGTTTCGAAGCGATCGCATGATCGCGTTACGTTCAAATGCGTGTAAAATTGAGGAGAAATTGCTTCGTATTCGAGTGTATGTAACTTGTATTACTGGCCGTATATTACACCGGGGCGTAACTTGTTTAGTTTTTTATTACACTATCGTTAGTCCGCCAATCCGCACTGTGCCAGCGTGGTGGATTACGGCCGGAGACCCGAGAATGAATGAATACACTTTTAGTGTACACCACAGAGAAAATTTACAGAGATACATATACAACAGCACAATAAAGTAGAAGGTATAATTTGGCGGCCTTGTCGCTATATAGCGATCTCTTCCAGGCAACCGAAGGCATACGAGAAAATGCTTTAGGAAATTGGTAGGTAACACACATTGGTGAAATATTATTTGTTTAGTTTCATTTACTTTTAAGCGGTGATAGATTAGTGAGCGCACGCTAAGTAATGAACTTTATAGGCAAATTTGCTACTTTGGGTTACATTTTTGTTTCTAGCTATAAAATTTAAATGAAAACCTGGAAAGTATGACCTTTAAAACGATTTTGAAAAAAAAGATTTTTTTAAATCGGTTCAGGCGTCTTCGACTTATCGGGTAACATATATATATAAAAAAAAAAGATTCCCACGAATTGAGAACGTCCTTTTTGAAGTCGATTAAAAAGATAAGAATGAATTAATTCATGTAAACTTTGAAACCTTAACGTAAATTTTCTTTCAAATTGGCATCGTATAACAATCTACAACGTATGTCTTTATATAAAACTATTCGCAGCTTCACAGCACTTAAATAATTTCTTGTAACATTAAAATTCCATTCCATCCGTTCCTGGTAAGTATAAATAATAAAAAAAGTCATAATGATATTGTTCCGATTTAATCGACGGAAAGAACTTACTTTGCCTATGATAACGAAAAGAAGTCTTTAGAGTGAACGATAATAGTAGCTTTGTTGTCATCGGCGAGAAAAAGAATGGATGAACGTGACTTTAATAAATCCTTGTTTCCCAACGGTTTCGAAAAGTTATTTTAATGCATTAATGCTGTGTTGTTCGTAGCATTGTTGTCAGGAAGATTCAAATATAATGTTTTGGATACTTATGCACGTGACTTTATTAAAATTCTGTATTTTCTGCCAATCTCAAAACGTTATTTCAATGCAATAACGCTGTTTTGTGCAGAAGAATTGTGTCCTGATGATTCTAAAATAGATTTGTTAATAGTAAATAACTTTACTTTATTAAAATGCTGTGTTTTTTACCCGTTTAAAAATGTTGTGTTATTTTAATTATTTATTAACTTTTATTAAGTAGTGTTTTTATCTGTTATTATAAGCCTGATATAAAATGCATACCTATTCATTTCGGCATCGGCTGGAGGAGAGCCGTAGCTTAGTTGGTTAAAGCGCTCAGGCCGCGATTACCAGAGAGTCGCAGGTTCAAAACCTGTCAGTTATAGAACTGACAGGTTTTGAACCTTTGAAAATTTTATGTGCATTTTAAATTTCTAAAAAAAATGTTTTTTTTGTACAGTAATGCTATTAATTTCCCTGAATTTCTGAGATACATAGATGTTTCTTTGGAAATAATAGTAAATAATAGAAATAGTTTTCAAAATAAGGTTTAATTAGACTAGAATTAACAAGAATGGAATCCTCAAATTCCCTTAGACCCCAAACGCTACTAATCGGTCAATGATTTGACGGTGTAACAAGCGGCCATCCTAACGCATTTTATTATGTGTAAACGAAAATTTGATACAACGTTCGCGATTTAATCCCCAACACTTCGAGTGGATTCCAGGCGAAACCTGTGATTTAATAGAAAACTGATAGCCAATTCCTTTTCCAATTGCCTCCAATGGAAATTGGAATATCCATTAAATGGAATCACGTAGGGCTAGGCTGTATGAAGACCTACATTTTTATTAGGGCACGTTGCCCACCAACACTTTAAAAGGATGTAGTATCAATTTGCTATCAAGAAACGAAATGTTTTCGCTTTTTATTGTTTTTCCGGTTCAAATTATCGTTGAAAGTACTGTACTCGAAACTGTAGACGAATATTGTTATCAATATTAAGTGCCGCGTGGTGATGGTAGATCAGAAAACAGTTCTCACCACCCCACTCTTCCCGCTGGTGTCGTACGAGGTGACTAAGGTAGAGGTATATTACAATTTGCAACGCTATAATTACACCTTGGTGCCAATTAAGTTACGTTAGGTGTCACCCAAAGCGTTCCCGTGGCCCAGCCTCCAGGCGACTGGTTGGTTTAAACCGGTACGAGTCCGACATAACCAGTATCCCTCCTCGAGTGCGGTGTTATCCATAAGGATTTCTAAGAAAAAAAAGAAGTACCGGAATAACGCTTGTAATGTGTGGCACAACTTAGTAAAAGGTTCAGCATTGCTACGAGTACATTCTCTGCCAAGCAAAAAAGCATGCAGCGTTGATTTTCAAATGAAACCCCAGTCCAGGTTTTAGTACATATAATATTTATAGCATCCGTATATCAGGTATTGAATATAAACTAAGCATACAATATACAGATTGAATTAAAAATGTAGTTGACCCCTGAAACAAAATCCTCACTACCTTTTATTATAGAACAAATTATTCTACTAGTCAAGCCCGTTATAAACCCGTATTGAGGGCGCTATGAAAAGTGGCAGTGGCAGCGGCCATATTGGAACGATTTTCATCAAACAAGGCTAACTCCTTTAAAACACTCTCAACTAATTCATCTTTTTTTTTTTTTTTTTTATTGGATCATTAAACTGGTAACAACCAATGACGTTATCATGAGAATAACATAAATACAAGAGAAAGACAGGAGATTGAAACCTTCTAGAAATGACCACAGCATGCTTAATTTAGATAATCTAAAAGCTAATCAAATAAAGCAAAATTTAAAACGGAATACCTGCAATACTATACAATGAAAAGTGATGATATACAATTAAAACGGAAAATAAATTAATTTAAGTTATGTAAGTAGATGTTTGACATGTTTTTTGAATGAGGTCAAGAACTACTAAAAATGTCACAGCTATTTCTGTAAGCATTTAAAAGTGAGCAAATTCGAAAGACAGCTCTTTCAAACAAACAAAACAAAATAAAGATCGGTTCATCCATTCGGGAGCTACGATGCCAAAGCACAGACACCTTAAACCTTTAACACCCCGTCGTTATTTCTTCGGGTTATAAACAGAATAGTAGCAAAAATATCAAAATAAAATAAATATAAGATAATACGCTCTCTAGAAAAGTGTCAAAGCAAAATCCCACAATGGGCATTGCGTTTAAAGTAGAGGATCGGTGTTATATCCAAGTTTTCTCTTCGAAAACTCTTTGTTGTACACCTTTTCAATTTGTTTATTGTACGTCCGTGGGGAATTGTGATGACGTCCATTGTCGGATCCATTCGACGCTGAAGCTGTGTTATTAAAAAACTTTTTTTAACTCACACACAACTACAATAAGTACATACAACTAGTTTATGTATTAGTATGTAGTTTCTGCAACTTAAATGGAGATGGGGGCGGGTAAGACATGTAATACTCTTGCAAGGGACAGGTACAAATGGAGAAATATGGAGGAGGCATTTACCGCTTGCGGTCCTTACATAAATGTTAAAAATTAGATACTATAAGTTCAATTTTGGACCTACCAATCCATAAGTTTAAAGAATGTGTTAAAACACATTTATTACAGCGAGGTTATTATACAATTGATGAGTTTCTTAATGACAAGGTTGCTTGGAAGCATCCGGCTCCGCTTTCATCTCTCACAAGATAGAAAAATGAATGTTAATTAAAATATAAAATGTAAATTTTTGATGTTGGAAAAGAGCAACTGCTGAGTTTCTTGCCGGCCTCTTCTCGGTAGAATCTGCCTTCCGAACCGGTGGTAGAGTCACTACACACGGACAGACTTGACGTTTCAAAAGTGCTTGTATTAGGCCTACTTGAAATAAATGAATTTTGAATTTTGAATTTTGAATTTGGTCAATACATTACTTAGTTAAGAAAACATTATACATAGAAAATAAGGAATTGGGATTAAGAAATTTTTTATTTAACTCTATTATATTTAGCCAGTAAGATACTTTATTGTAAGGAATGTAAATAAAGCATTATTATTATTATGTTGTTTAAAAATTTGTACCACCAGCAGTCTATTCTCCCTTTCTTTTTTCCTACTTCGAAGGTTCCTTTTGTATACTACTTCAAAGTCAAAAATATCTTCATTCAAGTAGACCCATAGGTGGCACTTTTGATACGTACATGAGAATTACACGGTAGTGAGATAATGGCGATAACCATATTTGTAAACTTAAAACTAAAGCTAACGCGCCAAAAGAAGTATACATACAAAAAAACTGAACATAACATTATGGTATAAATATGGTACTTACAATACCTATAAGTGGATTTATCTTTAGCACCCGATAACCAAAGCAACTTACCTGAAACAAAAAAATAATAATTAATAAGACATATTTATGTACTTCACAATTTGGGGTTTTATTTAAGGAAAGTTGCAGTGAGAAATTAAAAGGAATATTTGAATGAAGGAACCAAGTGCGTACCCAGCTTATAATAATAATAATAATAATAATAATAATAATTGTTTAATTCAGGTAAACCCCATCTCAATATACACGTAAAAAAGGAGCATAGTATTTTAAAAGATCTAAAAAATAATAAATGAAATGAAAAACATTAAAAGAAAAATACAAATAAAATATAATAAATTACCCCAAAAGAGGGTTCGTACCCGTATAACCTACTATTTACGGTTTCCGTCGCGATGCACGGCAAGCCAGCTCTTTACAATAGGATTCTCCGGGTACTCGTAGCATACAAGTTAGCACTTATGGTCAAGAGTGATTTTTTTAGGTTAGATCCCCCGTAAAATTCCCTCTATAATCGATACTGTGGATAAAACTATATTCTTTTCACTTTTGTCTGTATGTCTGTGTACATCTTGGCCGCCATACATTTTTTAAGAGAGTTCATACATTTTCTGCGAAATTCCCCTTGGTACACCCATAGAAGGAAATTACTTTATTTAAAACTCTTTATTTGTACAACACTATACAGTTAGGAAAATAAAGCACGAATAGAGAGAAACACAAAGACTGGCGTAGAATAGAAAAGGCGGCCTTATCGCTTACAAGCGATCTATGCCAGGCAACCTTAGGATTAGGACAGAGTGATGTAAAATGACTGTAAACCTACATTAAAATAACTACATACGAATACATAAAAGTCACAGTGAGAAAAACTTTAAATATGGACGGTCAAATAAAAGCTGAGCCGAAGCTGTAAGCACGTAGGAACTGTAGAAGCTTTGCCTCCGTGACTACAGCTTCTCCAAGGTCAGCTTTAAGATAAGGCCTACTTGAATATGAATATACTAAATGAATATACTACGACAATAGGCACATCGCCATCTAGCCCCAAAGTAAGGGTAAGTTGTGTTATGGGTATTGAGATAACAGATGGATATTTTTTTGAGAATAATAAACATAAACTTATAATATATAGATAAACACCCAGCAACTGGAAAACATTCATGTTCATCACACGAACGTTTTCCATTTGTGGGAATCAAACGCATGGGCTCACTCGGGTCGCTGCCTACTGCGCCAGTCGGCCGTCTTAACTTAAAATATATATAATCATGAGATAAGCTGATAGTAAAAGATCCACGTGAACCGCATTTATCTTGTTGATCGTCATTTTTGTTTCTGCGGCAAGCCTTTGTGCATTGGCGCGTAAAGTGACGGCCAGTATATCATTCAGTGTGAGCCGAACCACTAAATTAGAAAACAACGGGATACCACGTTTACATTATGTCGGTACGATTACGATATTCGAATAGGGTGAAACCTCGAAAAGCATTTTAAGTAGTCGGTCTCGGTTAATGCTACTAAAATGTGACTAAAAGCGTGCCAACTTGCGTTTGACAAAAGTGGATGCTTGTAACGCAGCATGGGTAACTTTAAGGCTAAGAATGAAGATTACATTAGGTGTATGTGACACATACAACACAAATAGGTATTGCGAAAATATAATGTTAAAGGGCAGTTTAATACCCAGTTCAAACCACACGAATTCAAGCTTGATTTTATTTCCTAAATGACTTGAATAAAGCAGGAGGTTCTCTATAATTTGTCAGAATATTTTTTTACACTTCTTCAAAAAGAAAATCTATCAGTCAATACAGATTCAATCGTAACAGTACGGTATTGCATAACAGTGGTATGCAATTTTGCCGCTCTATACTACATCCCAGCTCACTTAAGGGCGACAAAAAAGATCGTAAACTACTCTTTTTGCATGCCCTAAATTACGCGCAAGTATCTTTAGGGCGAGAAAAAAACATTCGTTATTAACTTTAATTTTTCAACTGACGACTTGCTATTACCGTTAAGTTTATATCATCATATCAACCCATTACCGGCCCACCTCAGGGCGCGGATCTCCTCCCACAGTGAGAAGGGGATTAAGGCCGTAGTCCACCACGCTGGCCCAGTGGATTGGTGAACTCCACACACCTTCGAGAACACAATATATACGAACAAAAGATTTACCTTTTATCTATACTATTTTACTAAAACTATGTATAAGAACGAGTAGCGAAGCTGAAGTGGCAATGGGCCGGGCACATAGTTCGGAGAAAGGATGGACGTTGGGGTCCCAAGGTGCTGGAATTGCAGCCCCGAACCGGTAAGCACAGCGTTGGTCGGCCCCCAACGAGGTGGACAGACGACATTAAGCGCGTTGCAGGTAGCCGCTGGATCCAAGCGGCTCAGAACCGTGGAACTTGGAACTCCCTACAAAAGACCTATGTCCAGCAGTGGACGTCTAACGGTTGATGTGATGATGATGATGTATAAGAAAAAATAATTTAAAAAACCTTTTTTAGTATTTTCGATATACTGTAAACGAGCTATACATTTCCATTCCCATTACCATTTTTTCCTATTCTCAAATCCCATACCATATTTCGAAGTTTAATTTTAGTACATTTCATGAATATTCCTGAATGATACGCGTTCTATAAAAAAAATGTTCCCATAAGTTCTTGGAACTTTCCAAAAACGTTTATGCCTTTTTGCTGACTATATAGCAACAATCTTTTAAGATAAATTATTCTCTAAGTCTACAAACATTATACTTTAACTATAATAATCTCACTCGGTCTGGGTGTCATAAGACTTAAGGTCACTCAGCTTGCGAGGGAAAGAGCTGTTCTTGGAATATCCCAACGTGATCAAATATGACGGTAACTCAAGTTCTTCTATGGATCTCCTCATTTCTGATTTGATCACGTAGAGATACTCCTTGCTCTCTCCATCGCCCGCCGAGTGACTCTGAGCCTTCTTATGAGCCTTATTTATTATTATTTATGTACCATAAATTGTGATTGTGAACATAAGATACATGAAGTGTACAAAGGAAAGCTTATCTCTATAAGAGATCTTTTCCAGCTACCCCAGGATGTGAGTAAGATGATTTAATTGTGGTATAGGTCAAATAAAGGTACAATATACTTCATAATAACTACTAAGTATATTTAATGTATCTAAATAATAACATAATTCTTCATAGTAATACAATAACATTTGAATATACTATATATACAAAATACATAAAAATAATATAATAAATATTTATATAATATAAATATAAATATATGTGTATAATAAGAAAAACAGTGATAAATATACTATGACAACGATAGATAATGCTCCTTTACATTGTGTTTAAAAGAGTGCACCGATCGGCAGTGTCTAATATGTTCTGGTAGTAAGTTCCAAAGGTGTGTAGCGTGGACGGAGAAGGATTTCTGGAAGAAAATAGTATTATATGAAGGGACATCAAGAGGATTTTTTGACACGCAAGACCGCAAGGGTTTCGTAGGCGGAAGACATAGCTTTATACGCTCGCACAAATAACCAGGAGAAGAAGAATTATAAAGGATGTTATAAAGGACAGTTAAAATATGACGACGAAAATCAGAAACGTGATCGAATTTGCGCAATCCGAAGATAAAGCGAATGCACAAATTCTGAAGTCTTTCAAGTTTGTCAAGTAGCTCTTCAGTGGCATCCAAATAGCAGACGTCGGCGTAATCAAGTATTGGAAGCAATAAAGATACAGCCTTCATAGTAGGCGACGACGTTTCGGATCCGTAAGTCCTGTTTTTCGCGGAGTATAGAAAATTAAGCTTAATTTTCATAATATGTAGTAGCGTATAATAAAGTTACCCCAGAATACTTAACCCTATTCAAGTAGAAGTTTTAAGCCAATTCCGCGTGCATATTTAATATTAAGATAACTAACAAGTATTGACGGCATATTACGGTACTATCTTAAATTTATAACATAATTTTGATCGTGAAGTAGTTAAGTAAGTATCCGCTACCATTTGTAACGCTATTCTTTTATTTATTTTTTTAATGTCTTTATTCAAAACATTCAAAGTGTTTACTTATGACAACCCTAATGAAGGTAAAATACCGACACGCGCATAGTACCTACGCTACGCGACGCGTACCTAATAAATTATAATAATAATAAAGTTTTTATTAGAGGCATATAAACCCATATATCAGCGTTTATCTACACAGAAATCTAAAATTAAATGTATACATTAAAACTTACATATGAAATAGTTAATAAACTCATTTCAGATGTCATAGGTTCTTTGTTTATTTTCTGACGTGAGGGTGATGGGTATCTAATTTCTTTCAGTAAAAAACTATGGTACAGGTTTACTTGAAAACTATAAGGTTTTCGGTTTCACAGATAAATCTCAGGGACAGTACATAATGTACCTCTAAAGCCTGCGAAGTGTTATTTCGGTTTTCACGTTGTATAAGCTAAAGCAGTATAGAAACTAGACCCGAGTGATAACATAATATTCTACACTCCTCGCGACCGCTAAGCATCGTTGTTACAATGCTGTGTTCCGGTCTGAAGGGCCTGGCTGCCGGTGTTATTAATGGCACATGAGGCTTAGCACCTTCGCCTCAGGTTGTTTTTCCATTTACCATTCGGTGGGCCATAGGCCTGGGCCTTCAATAAAAAAAAAAAACTAACTACACTACAGTAACGCGAGCGAACTCTCGTCTCGACAGGGTAACCACGACTAAAATACGTCGATAATAGCTTTGGGGCTCTTAAAGGCACGCAACTGAATGAGTGAATGAGCTGTATCGCACCTTTTTAGCAGTATACTAAAGCAGTATGGCTTTAACATATTTACTGTGGCGTGTTAGTCCTAACGAGCCTGCAATTAAACTGACAACCACGTCCTTCAAATCCAATCACACCAATGCTGCTTGACGGCAGAAGTAAGCCTTAATAAACTTTAATTCAGTACAGAGTAATTAAAGACGCAATAATCAACCTTAGATAAGCAACTCACAAAGATGCATTTATTTTCTAGCTAACGTGTGAATGAAAACCTGAATAATTCACAGGCTCTAGAGCGGTGGCGTGCATTTCATACATGCACAGCAGCACTGCCTACTCTAAAAAATTATAGCTAGCTAACCAGTTGCATTTTGTGAGAAATAAAGATTTTTCGAGTACGAAATGAGAAATGTTGAAATAGTAGCAGCAACTTTGTTCCAATCCGTACATGTTATGTCGAACAAAATTTCTAAAATGAATTTACCGCTTAGCGTACTAAAGCTTCCCATACTATATTAAAATGCAATTTTCCCCCTGCATTGTTATTTTATAAAGCTATTCGCCAGTTTAATAGGTTTAGGAACGTACATTTTGTACCTCCGACGCAAAAAGAGTTTGTATGGCTTTGGAAAGGTGAATTGTATATAGAATATTGGATAGAAGCAGGCGTTACTTTGAAATCCATGATATATTATGAAAATTAAGCTTAATTTGCTATAGTCCGCGAAAAGGAGAGGAGAATAGGAGGGAGAGTCTGTATGGTGTAATTTATAATTTCTTCGATCCTATACTCCACACCAAACAGATCTTCGGCAATGTACCCTCTGCGAACGTTTCACTCCGAAACCGTAGCATCCTCAGGAGATGTTGACTTTACAATGAACAACAATCTGAACAATCTGAATCTTAACAGTTATTATTTGTCGTTACGTTGTCACGTGCGATTATGTATTAACCACCTTGTTATAAGTTTGTTCGTAATAATATTAAAGGAGCCTTTGTGTTATGAGATAAGCAATATATAGTTTTTTTTAATAGTTTTTATATTTTAGTTTATATAAATAAATTTATTTATACAATTATTATACTTGTGGGTTTATTTAGTTACTTTTTTTTTTGCTCGTTTGTGTTAATCTTAATATATATAAATCTCCTGTCACGATGTTTGTCCGCGATGGACTCCTAAACTACTTAACCGATTTTAAATTAAATTGGCACACCGTGAGCAGTCTGGTCCAACTTAAGAGATAGGATAACTTAGATCTTTAATTATAGTCGCAATTTTATTTTATTGCAAATTATTTGTCTGTAATTGATTGACAGTCACATGTTATATATATACTACTATACTCATTTAAGGCTTAGCGATACTGAATACTTTAAAAACAAAATCAAACGCAGACGAAGTCGCGGGCAACAGCTAGTTTACTTATATAACTTTAGCTTAGAGTATTGCTTAACTAAAATATTAAAATATGGTCAGTCAGCTACGCATTTCCGTGGTGTCACCTGGTACAAGGTGCCAACTGAAAATCAGCGCTGTATGCTCACAATGGCGCATGCAGCACTTACGCTCAGCTGGCACCTTTTTCTTGTGGTTGTGCCACACCTAACATACATTTCTTTCTTTCTGGCTTTGAATAAAATATGTTTAAACTTGTAGGATATAGTTGGGGAGTCCAATTTAACAAGAAAATTTCTATTTTTACACGCTTTATATTTGTATGTATGTATGTATGTATGTATGTATGTAACCGACCCCTTTGAGCTCGATTTTGTCCCACTTTGAACGATCAGATTTCGTTCAAACTTTGTAGACATATCGAGGACCGATGACAATACACTAATTTGAGAAGATTATTAAGTTACTTTAATAATTGTTGCTCGGAAACCGGTACATGAGGGCTGTTAAAGTATCTTAGTAGTTAAAGTATCTCAAAGTCTATCTCAAAATCGGCTTTATATTCAAAGCTTATGTATTTTGTTTAACTTGACGATTACTCTATAGGCTGCAAATACTAATATCAAACAATTTTAGATTTTACTTCGGTGAAATTGCTTTATGCCCGTCTATCCGTACGTCTGTCTGTCAGAGCCATATAACGTTTGAAATTAAAAGACGTAATGACTTGTTTATAAATATTATCGCACCCATTATTATAATATACATTCAAAATTCAAAATTTAAAATTCATTAATTTCAATTAGGCCTAATTTAAGATCTATTGAAACGTCAAGTATGTCTGTTTGTAGTGACTCTACCACCGGTTCGGAAGGCAGATTTTATCAAGGAAAAGCCAAGAAACTATGCAGTTGCTCTTTTCCAAATATATTTTACAATATAACAATTTTTGGTTCTATCTTGTGTGAGATGAAAGCGGAGCGGCTTGGTTCCAGGCAACCTTGTCATTAAGAAATTAATTACAGGGGCATTTGAGGGGCTACTTCATCTTCGGTATCATCAACCCATTACCTAATTGGTTTCTACGCGACATCGTACCGGAACGCTATATAAATTCCCAAGTTGCCAGTGCCGTAATCGAACCGGGGACCTCCAACTTAAATTCACAGCACACGCCATTGCGCCAGCTAGGTAGTCAAAAATTATGGAGAACTTTGAAGTGGAGAGAAACATCGTGAGGAAACTATACTCACGATGTTTTTCTCCATTGTTAAAAAAGACTGAAGCCGTAACTACTGGGCCATCTCTGCTACATCTTCTCGTCAACACATTACCGGCCCACTACAGAGCCCACAATGAGAAGGGGTTAAGGCCGTAGTCCACCACGCTGGGCTAAAGCGGATTGGTGTACTCTACACACCTTTGAAAACATTATGAAGAACTTTCAGGCATGCAGGTTTCCTCACGATGTATTCCCTCGCCGTTGAAGCAAGTGATAACGCAGGTATCTCAGAAAATTTAACGTGCTGGGATTCGAACTCGGTCCGCCGAATTTGAAGTCTAGCTCCTACCCAATGCGCTATTACCGCTTCCATTCACATTCTCTGCTACTAGGGTAACATAATATGCTTACAAGTTGTAAACCTTGTAAAGTTAATTTACAGACTTATTTGTAAACGGATTTACAAACAAGTGTGTAAAAAAACTTTTGAACACATAACGGCTAACTGGCCTGCATATGGAGTTTGAACACCTGAACTGAACGAAAAAGTGCACTTCTGACGCGGACGTTTGGCAAATTGTTAGTTAACTCCACTCGACACTCTACTCTGAACCTCAATACTGCATACCTACTGGCAATTTTTACAGGTTTAATATAAGTGGGCAACAATCGCTCTGAATTAAATGCCATTTTCAAGATCGTGAAATGATCTGAGGTTATTTTATTTTATTCTATACTAGCGGACCCGCGCGACTTCGTCCGCGAATAAGTCGACTTAAAAATCCAGGTCAATTATGCCTATCCAAAAACCACATCACGTCGTCTAAAACTCCATTGCGCAGATATTGAAAGACAAATGGGGAAAAAATAGCGTAACCATCCTGTAGAAGCTGTTCGCTTTTCCGGGATAAAAAGAAGCCTATGAGCTATGCCAGACTATATTGTAGGTATCTATGCCAAATTTTAGCCAAATCGGTTCATTTGTTGTGCCGTTAAAGAATAATAAACATCCATACATACATCCATCCATCCATACATCTATTCTCACATACTTTTGCATTTATAATATTAGTAGGATGATACGCATACATTCGATCGTTGTCCCATATGCCTTGCGACTTGCTGTTAGCTGTGAAGAATTATGTCCTTGATCTCCGACAATATTCATCAGATCTTTATTTAAATTAGACAATACATGCTTGGTACTACACACTGTCAAATTAGAAAAGAATGATTAAAATCGGTGCAAATTTAACGGAGATATGAAGTAAAATTGATAAAGAATTTCATCCCATATCCCGGACGAAACTTATTGTTTATCAGGATAAAAAGTATCCTATATGTTGACCCGGGATATCAGCTACCACTGTACCAAATTTTATTTCAATCCGTTCAGTAGTTTTCACGTGATGCCCAGACAGATAGACAAAAAATAAATAAAAATCTGTTTTGGACTCAGTATCGATTATATACTTCCCCTGGACAAAATTTTCTAAATATATTAAATGTACAGAAATCTTCTAGTTACAGTTTTATTATAAGTATTAAGATTTTCCACATTGGTATAAAATTGGTTTAAGTGTCAATCAATAGATAATATTTATATAATGGATTCATTTTAGGATAGATAGCCTGTAACAGGCTTTGCCTGGTTACGGTAAGCCCATAATCACTACGCTGTAGTAGATAGATGTCTACTTATTTATTTTCATTATACTTACATAATAATTGCAAGGGTTAAACCTTGACACAAATAATTACAATAATAATTCGAGGAGACCCTTAGTGTCTAGGAATTTAAGGTAACTATTACCTAAACTGAATTAGATGGGACTTGTGAGGCGGAACTTGTTCCGTCTATCTGATAACTTATAATTGGTTTAAGGCTATTACAGTAAACTGCCTCGTTGGTATAGTGGCTAGCATGTTTAACTACGGATCCGAGGTCCTGGGGTTAGAATCCCCGGTCTGTCCATATTATCCCTAGTAATATTATAAATGTCAATGTAAGTTTGTTTGTTAAGCTTTCACGCAAAAACTACTAAACCGATCCTCATGAAACTTGGTACATATTCTTGGATGTGTTAGAAGAAATATAGGATACATTTTATCCCGACATTAGGCTCGGTTCCTTTGGGAGACGGGATGAAGGGTTGACGATTTTACACCATAACTCCGACCAATTATAACCGATTTATATAATTATTTTTGTATTATACTACTGTATATTTGTGTAACCGTGGTTGGAGATAGAGGACAGAACTCCTCAGCGGACATCAGCAAATCCCTCATTTAAGGCTTAGCGATACTGAAAACTTTAATTTTTTTTAGATCTACAACTAAATTTAATGCCACATCAAAAAACAAAATCACACGCAGACGAAGTCGCGGGCAACAGCTAGTATAAAGTGTATAATGTATTGTATTTTTTATTTAGAATTTTCGGCACCAGCCCTGAGTTAGAAAGTTGGTTGTTGCAGCCCTCATTACCTCTGAGAGCACGTAACGCCGTCGGTCCCGGTTATTAACACTTATTTTATTAGTAGTTGTTACAGCCCACCAACCAGCATTGGTGCAGCATGGCGGGTCTATGCTCTAAAACCGTATTTTCTATGAGAGACGAGGCCAGTGCCCAGCAGTAGGTTAATAGGCTGCGGATTATAACAGTTAACAAGAGGTTTCCTTAACTTAACGTCTTCGCTCAACTTACCAAAAGTTCTAGGTAAACTTATGGTAACTTAACGATACAAACTTTCCTCCACTTTTCTAGGCAATATACCCCGACCCACGGAATTGTATCGCCCGCTTGTACTGTTACTATGTCGCCTCGACTATTTAAGAGCGTAATGCAATATTTAATACCCCATAATTTACCCTAAAAATTTTGAAATCAGACTGTGCACTGTTTTTAATAACTAATTTTTCATCGCTATAACTCCTTTGGGGAAAAACTTAGATAAATTCTGAAACTACTACTAGATTTTATAACTGTCAACTCATATTACAATATGCAATGACAGACTTTCACACCAACTTTAATCCCTATTTTAATGTAATTTAAAAAAGTTATATACCCAAGATATAATATATATTTTTTTCCACATTGCACAACGATCGGTTGAGTCGTTTTGTTATGAAAACTTGACAAACAAAGAAAGTTACTTGCACTGATTATATTAAGGACGGATTAACGCTTACTTTTATCTTTTTTTGTCATTTTTCCATAATAATGTTAGAATAATATCGACATTTTTAAAAACCCTCAACCAAATTCTGCCTATCCTTTATGGTTAACAAAATTAAAGAAACCTTATTCCTGCCTTGACATTATTTTAATCTTATACTAAAGCTGAAGAGTTTGTTTGTTTGTTTACTTGAACGCGATGATCTCAGGAACTACTGGTCCGATTTGAAAAATTCTTGCAGTGTTTGATAGCCCATTTATCGGGAAAGGCTATATATTATCACGCTAACTCCAATAGGAGCATAGCACAAATGAATAATGTTTTAAAATTTTATTTCCTCGTGAGAGCTTCCGCTGCACGCGCTGCGTAAATGGTTAAAGTTTCGATAAAATCATGTACCACAAAGATTTTCCCCGTTAGAAGTTCTAAAAAGAAATGCGCTACAGCATATGTCTATCTTTAAAGGTTGAATTAAAAGCGGACGAAGTCGCGAGGGACCGCTAGTATAACATAACAAAGTTACGCACATTTTTAAGGAACGTAATGCGAGTACTTATAAAACTGCTTCAGACTTAGACTTGGCTGTATTAATAAGTTCAGTTAAGTACTAAACAGGGATCTTACCGACTTAACAATGAAATAATACTCACCGCATTCCCAGACTTGAAGTCTTAAAGAATTACTTAATTACATCTTCTTATTTAGTTTAAGACAATTTAAAGTTAAGTTTTCAAGCTCCGAAACAAGACTGCCGTTGCTTCACATTTCTTATACTCGCTCAGAATAACTCAACGGGCAATAGAGTGAGCTTTGCTCAGAGCATACAACGTGATCATATAAAATAACAAATAACTAATAATTCTAATTTATATACAGTTTCCTTTTTAATAGTACCTCAAAAGGAAAGTATCTAGGAATTTTCTACTTGGCTTTTACGACTTCCAAATGTTGTACAAAATATTCTTTTTAGCCGTTTAACAGAGTCGGTTCTTTTTTGTCCATTTATTTTTTAAATAATACACAGATAAACGCCCACATACTGAGAATAGTTAATGTTCATAACACCAACATTTTCCAGCTATGGGAATCGAACCGACAGCCTTGGACTCAGAAACATTTAATTCTCGTCACTCCTAAATTTAAATGTTCCATCCTTTTTTTTTTACCTGGTGGAAAAGCTTTATTGCTACCTCCGAACCTTGGGCAGCACGGAGGGACTCCCCCATCTATAAGGGGTATACCCAAAATAAAAACCACCACGGCATGTTCCTCTTGTTAGATACCCGGGAACCCGTTGTATACCTCCCGGACACCTACCATGTCCATGTTCCATCCTGCCCCGCGAGTATTCTTATTTAATTCCAAATCCGGTTGGCAGATGCCAACCGGGGGCGAATTCGAGTCCCACGTATCTGCGTGGGACGAGAAATAAATGAATAATAATAATAATAAATAAATAAAAAAAACTCTTCAATCTCACAGGTACATCGTTACTTACAATCAAGAAAAATAACACTGAAGATTTAAAGTTAACATTTCATCGAAAAGGGAATAAGGACTAACTTAGTTAAGAAGCGAAGATTAATAATTTTATCGAGCAAATACGAAACAACAATACACGAGGTAAAGTCAAAACTTTCTTGGCAGTAGAAAATGCGTAACATTTTAATTAGATTAGAATCGGAAACAGAAAAGTCAAAGTCAAAGTCAAAAATATCTTTATTCAAGTATGTACGCATCAAAAGTGCCACCTGTGGGCCAGGTGGCACTTTTGATGCGTACATAAGAACCACACGGTAGTGAGATGATGGCGATAACCACATTCGTAAACTTAAAACTAAAGCTACGAGGGTTCCAAACGCGTCCTGGTCTAAGAAGAAGCCCACAACAAACTTAGCCAGGTGTTTTTTTTTTTCTTTGTTATCACCATCTCACAATGTCATTTTAAATTATTAGAAAATAATAAATCAAAAGTATTGTCTCGGATTATGGACTTGGATTGAGATGTCTAATGCTCATGTTTTGCTTCAACCAGTAATCGTTGGCAATTAAAATCACTGCATTCGAAATTGTCGACCAATACCTAAACCTAGGACACATGATCCAGTTAGGGATCTCAAAATGAACGCCAATAGGCTGTCAATAAAAGTGTAGCCCGTAATCCACCACGCTGGTCAAGTGTAGATTGGCAGAGTATCACACGCATTTGAAAACATTGTAGAGATTTCTGAAGCTGCAGCTTTACTAAACATTGTTTTCCTTCACCATCACACCATCATCCTGAACTCTTTACCATTCAACTACAGGGCACGGGTCTCCTCCAAGAATGAGAAGATTATAATATTTACGATTATGTTTGAGACAGTTTTTTTAGTGTCTAAAGTTTAAAATTTTAAGTGTTAAGATATATAGTCATATGTAAAATCTATACTAATAATAAAACTGTAACTGGAAGATTTCTGTACATTTAAAATATTTTGAAAATTTTGACCGGGGGATGCTTTATAATCGACACAAAACAGATTTTTATTTAATTATTGTCTGTGTGTCTGTCCGGGCATCACGTGAAAACTACTGAACGGATTTAAATAAAATTTGGTGTAGTTGTAGCTGATATACCGGGTCAACATATAGGATACTTTTTATCCCGATAAACAATAAGTTTCCTCCGGGAAATGGGATGATATTTTATATCAATTTTACTTCATAGCTCCGTTAAATTTCAAACAATTTTTATAATTTTTTTTTTATTTTTTTTTATTTTTTTTACTATCAAGCATGTTATGTCAAATTTTAATGAAGATCTGATCAATATTGTCGGAGAAAAAGGACATAACTCTTAACAGATAACAGCAAGTCGCGAGGCATATGGGACAAACGACAATGATCGAATGCATGCGTATCATCCTACTAAATACTAATATTATAAATGCGAAAGAAATAAACTAATATAAATATTAAGTTTGATTATATACCTGCAAATTCAGTTTTCAAATATTCAAATTGAACCTATTGCTTAGAAGTTGCGACGGGTATACTTAGAATAACACGTACGGCCGCGAATAACATAGTTTGGAAATAAAACAGGTCCACCTGGTAGATTTCATACTGCAATTAGATTCTAGGTTTTTTTCTAGGTGCAGACGAGGTTGCGCGGGTCAGCTAGTAAACTCTAAATATATGAGAAAATTGCAAGCCAGCAAGTGGCAAACTGTTGGAACTATTCCCACTTACAACACCAAAACTAATGTACACAGTTAAAGCAATAAAATTTCTTCTATTCTATTATTCTATTCTAGTGGTATTCTACCACGCTGGCTTAGTGCGGATAAGCAAAGCATCACACACGGTTATTGTTGTAGAAGAAAATTGAGGAAGCTATAGAGAACTCTTAGGTAGGTTACCTCAAAATATTTTCCTATCACCGTTAAAGCTTATTGCTTAAAAATCACTCCGAAAAGTTGAGGTACGTGCCCAATACATACACACGTGAGGTACGTGTGTATGTATTCCGACAGTTTGGCTCGAACTCGGGACCGTGTGATCCATAGCCGCAGAAGTTGCTAATAATAAATAAATAAATAAATAAATATACTACGGCAATACACACATCGCCATCTAGCCCCAAAGTAAGCGTAGCTTGTGTTATGGGTACTGAGATAGCTGATAATTATTTTTTTATGAATATAATACACATAAATACTTATAATATACAGATAAACACCCAGACACTGAAAAACATTCATGTTCATCACACAAACACTCTCCAGTTGTGGGAATCGAACCCACGGCCTTGGACTCAGAAAGCAGGGTCGCTGCCGACTGCGCCACTCGGCCGTCAAATTACTAGATAAATGTGTGGCTAATCACTAGATAAATGTGTCAGGTCTTAGAAATCACTCTCAATCACTAGAAATTCCAAAGAAAACTTGAAGAGCATTTATCTGATAATTCCGACGAAGATAAACCAGGATAAACATTTACACAACAAAGTCGAGTCTAAACTTTGCTCCGTGGCAAATGCGTGGCATTTTACCTCGGAATCAATTAAAAGTCAGAAAGTCTGGCGCGGCGCCAGCACTCGCTAATTGTGTTGACACGTCGATATAGCTTGCTTGTTATAAGTAGAAATTATACACGGGATTGAGCATTTTGTGATGACAACACAGTTTGCTAATCTGTTTCGGCGTGCGAGACTAAAAATAGGGTCGGCCTAACCGGCGACTTTCGACGTTCGAATTCTGCCTTTATTATCTTATCTACGCAAGCAGATTTAATCCAGCGTAAAAATCTGTAAACAGCGGTTTATAGAAGAAGCAGTCATTAAAAATAAACAACGTTTTACAATTTAACAACGTTTGCCTGGAAGAGATCGCTACTAAGCGATAAAGCCGCCTTTTGTATCCTACTTTTTAAGTTTCCTCTTGTTGTGACCATTTCTTTTTCTTCTTTTTGTGGTGTACAAATAAAGTGCTTAAATAAAAAACGTCTTATCATATCAATCCAATACAGGGCACAGGGATTTTTGCAATGAGAAGTGTTAGGGCCGTAGTCCACCACGATGGCCCTCAAATGCGTGTGAAGTCTACTTCACACGCATTTGAGAACATTATGGAGAACTCTCAGGCGTGCAGGTTTCCTCTAGATTTTTTCCTTCACCGTTGAAGTAAATGATATTTTAAATGCTTAAGACGCACATAACTTAGAAAAGTTTGAGGTGCGTGCTGGGATTCAAACTCGGCCCCCTGAAAGTGAAACCTCAGTCTTAACCACTGAGCTATCAGGCATACAACGTCTAGCAACGCCTAGATTCTTTTAATAGTTTAATTTAAACAATAAAACTCAAAGAAGTTTGTGCATCTTGAATATTCATAAGAAAGGTCTAAAACATTTTGCTTACGCAAGCAGAAATGGGTAGATTAAAGGTCTGACAAAAGGTATGGGCTCAATATAAATGCCATACCCCTAACAGGGCAACCCGCTTCCATCTTAGACTGCATCATGGCTTACCACCTGGTAAGATTGCAGTCAATAGCTGTTTTGACACGCAATACCTCACGAGCATGTCGACGTTATCAGTTACGTGTTTTTCCATTTCCAAAATCACTAAACTTTAATGTTAGCACAATTAATGTTTACCTAATTACTTACTGTTCAATTAATTAAAGATTTTAAACTAAGATTTACGTGGTTAATCAACATTTCTTAAATATAGTTCAACGGGTACATACCGATAATAACGAGTCCCGCCGTGAGCACGATCCATGTAACTGGGTCGTAATATCGTCAAATCCAAAAATTTTATTTTGAACAATATTTAAGAAATGTTTATTAAATTGTTTAAAATCATGTTATCACGTTGTAATCGCAATTGAGTATACTCAATCCCACAAAAGATTTGTGTAGGTGCTTTACGCAGATATGTTACCATGTATATGTGCGATACCTTATAGTGTGTATAAGTAAATTTGCGCGCAGTCTTGTCGATACGAAGCTTAGCGTAGACTTATCTCGACAGTGAGTGCGTCTGTCTGGGCCATACAATGGCTTTGGGAGGCTCGTAGTCACTTCCAGGTGCAGATAGCTGAATACTTAACGACCCTCGCCGGATTAGTGGCTGGTGCAGGGTCATAAGGGACAGCGTTTCTTGGAACTACATTGTAATCATGTTCGTACACCGCTAAATATCAGTGCCGTGGACTTCATGCATGACAAAAGCATTGATTATCCTATTTTTTTATATTACTCGTTTCGAGAAGGATTTATCTATTTTATGTCAGTTTGTTGCTTTATACTGTGGACGCCATTGCAGGCCATGGATCGTTTATTTTCCCAATTCCGAGGTCTTTTGCCACATGCATCCCGGGGCTTCCGGCGACTCGTTTGATATCGTCTATAATAAATAGATGTTTTAAGTCATTGCTTTATGACTTGTTCCAGGACTGGAGGGCGGGTTCCATTTTCTAGTTAACAAAAATATTAGTAATTAGAAAACTAGTTCAAAAACGGTTTACATTGGGGGAAAATAAGTTGTAACATTGTCTAGAAAATAAAGTTAACTCGACGTTGGAGGTAGTTTGAAAACACCTGAGTATAGTTTAATAGTTAGGATAATCTATTTTAGATACTTTTCGGCAAATCTTGGTCTTCTTCGCTCAAGTTGTTTGAACTTACAAAACATTACTCACAAATTTGTGAATAAGCCTTGTCAATGAAAAAATGTATTTCACTACCAATAATTCGCATTAACATAAACAAGTATTTTATAAAACTTAATAAAAATGGCGTGAAGTACTACTTATATTGAAGTATGCAAAGCCATTTCAGCAGTGACGAAACAGACTTCCTAAATTACTTCCACTAAACACACAAACGAAGTTCAAAAAAAGGGTGTGTTAAATTGAAATAGTAGTAAAGCTTTTGATGTGAAACATCTATAGGCGGAGGTTAAACCAGATTTTTGGCGTGGCGACACAAGCCGTGGCGACGCATCGCCACGCTATATAATTAAATTTTTGTATTTCGTATGTAACAATAAAAATGAATATTAATTTTGAAAACAGTCACTATTAACCGACTTACAAAAAGGCGTGGTTATTCATTTGATTATATATTCTTTTTAATTTGTGCTGACAATTTGTTATGCAATATCTGCAATAACTTACAGAAAACAATTTCTATGTATCACACACATTACTGCCAGGCGTCCCGTGACGGCTCACACGTTTTTTGTGTCAGAGTTCGTCCGGCGAAGGACTGCCGTCACGTTTATTTCTGCTGCCAAGCAGCATTGCTGTGTTCCTCGGTTGAGTCCAGCAGTGGACTGAAGGCTAGATGAATTACATTACATTGTCCGTACTGATTCAATAAGGGCCTGCACAGAAATGTTTTCATGACCAATGCCAAAATCGCTAACCTCTTATCACTTGCACTACGACCCAAAACATCCCATTCACTAGTAACGCGTGAGGGGTGAAAAGAACCGTTGACGTTGTATGAAAGATTAATCTTACATGGAAATCGTTTTTTTTTTCGGGATTTTTGCACTTTTGCACCTATAGTACCTATGGTATTATGGTATAAGTGGTAGATTAAATATATAGCTTAGGATGAGTTTTAGTGAGCAGTGATAGCTTAGTCGGTGAGGCTTCGGCTTTCGTTTTGTGGAAACCGAGTTCGAACCCCAGCACGCCACCACGACGACTTCGCTGGCGCAACGGTGAGCGCTGCGAATTTAAGTAGAGGGCCCCGGGTTCGATTCCCAGCGTGGGCAATTTGGGAATTTATAATTTCTGAATTTTCTCTGTTCTGGTCTGGGACGCTTTGGCCGTGGCGAGTTACCACCCTACTGACAGAGAAGTGCTACTAAGCGATTTAGTGTTCCGGTGTCCTGTTGCGTAGAAACCGTTAAGGGGTATGAGTAGCATACTCCCTAACAGGTTAACCCGCGGTGCGCAGGTGAGATTGCTAACTTGTAGTGGTATACAAAAATAAAAAAAACTTCTCGGAGTTATGCGCGTTTCGGAGTTATCTCACTTGCTTCAACGGTGGAGGAAAACATCGTGAGGAAACCCGGCTGCCTCTTCATAATGTTCTCAACGGCGTCTGAAGTTCACCAATCCGCACTTGGTCAGCTTGGTAGACTACGGCCTAAGTCCTTCACAGTGACAGGAGACCCTTGCCCTGTAGTGGGCGAGGGTCCCCTGTCACTATGAAGGGTCACTATCATCATAAACCCTTACAATTAGTAAGGGTTTATTATGACATTGAGCTGTAGTACACAGACGTCCTGTGAGCTAATACTTTGAAACGCAAAGGACTTATGTATATTTCTTTAAAAATGACTATAATGTCGGAATAGTAGACTTCATTCACCTTCGGGAATATAATGGAAAACTCTCAACCATACAGATTTACTCACGATACTTTGCTTGACTTTTTATTGTGAATCCAACTAAAGTAAATGGTTAAAGCACTTCACTATCAATAGCTCGCATTAAATCAAACAAGTACAACAAAATTGACGGCCGATTGGCGCATTTTACAGCAACCATGTTTTCTGAGCGCAAGGCCGTGGGTTCGATTCCCACAACTGGAAAATGTTTGTGTGATCAGCATGAATGTTTAACAGTGTCGGGGTGTTTATATGTTTGTTCTAAGTATTTATGTATATTATTCATTAAAATATTCATCAGTCGTCTTAGTTCCCATAACACAAGCATAAGATATTTATTTATTTATTTAATTTAATTTAATTAATTTAAAATCAAAATGGCGGGAAGTACTTATATTAAAGTATGCAAAGCCATTTGAGTGGTGACTAAACAGTCAGATTCTACCGAGCAAGACACACAGCAGTTGTTATTTTCCAATACGAGCATTAATTTACAATAATTATTCTTTACAGAGAAACCTGGTCATTAAGAAATTCATTAATTGTTTTGTATCATCATTCTAACACGTATTTTTTTTTTATGAATGTAGTTAGAATTTATTGCTGGTGAGAATAAATAAATTGTTTTATTTTTATCTTTGTCTTCGTTTAAATATTATTAATTAGGAGTAAGATATACTATATATACATTTTATTATATTCTAACTTTAGGTGCATGTTAGCTTTATATAGACGAGCGCAAACTCGCCAACAAACTGGTTAACCAGTTTGGCGAGAAAAAAAAAATTATGTAACATTTGTGCATCTTTTGATAAAAAAAAAAAATCAAAACAAAAAAAATCATTGCTAGTATTACTACCATTTCGAACGTCGTCAAGCGCTGGCCTATCTTCAATAACAAATCATACTATGTATCGTCAAAGTAAAATGGACCTAATTTCACTCGTCTGAGAGTCGCCAATCCTCTTCGATTCTGATTCTATTCGACTCCTCGATTACGAGCTAGAAAATCTTGTACTAAGACTATAAGCTTTAAGTACATTTTTCTTTTATTATATTTAGTGTAGCGAGTTATCTTGGACAATTACGTATGAAAATTAATTTAAAATATATAGAATTGAGAAACTTTGAAGTTGGTTGAATAAAATTAAAATGTTAGCGAATCGCAAAAAAGCGATATTGCGTTCGTTTTGCGGAACAGGGCTTATTTTCGCGGTGGGTTTTATTTTAACAAATAGCGACAGAGTTGATTGCGGGAGTTTCGTGTGTGAAATGAAAAATCGGTAAGCGAGAACGAAATTAAAACTATGGGTTCCTTAGGATTCTTTTTTTAAAGTATTAACCGACGAAGCGGGTAGAAAGAGTACCAGACTTCGCAGGACACGCAGGGAGCACAAAGTGCCGGTTTTGTGTCCCTAAGGTTAATGAGAAACTATAATTATGAAGGTTTTAGAAAAGCTAATTAAAATTATTTTTGTTGACATATTATTTCGATTGAAATAGCTTTTGACTGTGACGTGACTTTTATCTCATACCAATATATAAAGTTGAAGAGTTTGTTTATTTGAACTTAATGATCCCAGGAACTATTGGTCCGATTTGAAAAATTATATGTGTTGTATAGCCAACAAACGAGGAAGGCGATACGATATATACATTCACG
Organism: Pararge aegeria; assembly: GCF_905163445.1. NCBI lineage: Eukaryota > Metazoa > Arthropoda > Insecta > Lepidoptera > Nymphalidae > Pararge > Pararge aegeria. Next base: position 9,723,774 of record NC_053203.1, read on the forward strand.
CTAAAACTAATAGCAGTGCTAAATGAAGAATGTTTTCAGAGCTTTCGCTGCGTTCGCTGCGTAAACGGTTAAAGTTTCGATAATATCATGTATGTCAAAGTCGTTCCCCTTTAAAAGTTCTAAAAAAAGTTTGCGACAACAAATTTCTATCTTTTAAGACAAAGTCGCGAGGGGCCGCTAGTCAACAATAATTTTCTACGCGCTTCGTACCAGAACGGTAAATCGCTTGGAATCACATTTTTGTCAGTAGGGTGGTCACTGACATGGCTTTTGGTATGGAAAATAATAAATTCCCTCATTTATCGAATCCATGACTTCTAAAGCCACACTTATAAAATCACAGCGCTCACCTTTGTTCACGGGAGGTTATCAAAATCTGCCGCAGTGTTTTGTAAACTGTCATCATTTCATGTTGAAAGTGAACCCGTACCTACCTGGATTTTAGATAGGTAGAAGGTCTTTATTGCACATGCAGAGAAAAAAACAAATTGAACAAAAATATAAGCGCAAATAGTAATTTTCCCACGGAATCCTAAAAATATTATACAGCATGTTTCACCAAAGGCAACTTTCATTTACTGTTGCAGTCAGTTTTGATTTTTTCCCATGAGGACAGTACCAGCAGCACCAGTTTGCACACCTCGGTTATACCAATGATTTCCCGATCTCCAAACTTTAGGTCGGAGCCAAATGGACCTTTAGATAAAAACCGTTGGTACGAAACATGCAGACAGATTACAAAACGTCGGAAGCGTGAATGTATATATCCTATCCTATCCTACTAATATTATAAATGTCAATGTAATTTTGTTTGTTACGCTTTCACGCAAAAACTACTTAACCCATCCTCATGAAACTTTGTACAGATATTCTTGGAAGTATAAGAAGTAATATAGGATACTTTTTATCCCGATATTAAGCTCGGGTCCTTTGGGAGAGGGGATGAAAGTGTTTGACAATTTAACACCATAACTTCGACAAATTATAACCGATGTAAATATTTTTTTTGTATTAAAGATGTTATAATATATGTTTAATTTTGCCCAAACTTTGTGTAGATCTGATGAATGTGGTTGGAGATAGAGGACAGAACTCCTCAGCGGATAGCAGCAAACCCATCATTTAAGGCTTAACGATACTGAATACTTTAATTTTTTTAGAACTACAACTAAATTTAATGCCACATCAAAAAACAAAATAAAATGCAGACGAAGTCGCGGGCAACAGCTAGTATATATATATTTATTTGCTTCGTTGGTCTAGTGGTTATTGTATTCGCCTGCAGATCAATACGTTCATTTTACTGGTACTGTAATAGTACTGGGAATTTCTATAAAGAAATTCTTAGTACAAGTCAGGAGTTTTGAAATTGGCAGTGACTCATTACCCTGCCCCGTGCTTAAAACGCAGATAACTTACAAAATTTAGATGCGTGCTGGGATTCGAATTCGGCCCCCCGAAAGTAAAGCCAAAGTCCTAACCCCTAGGCTATCACCGCTTTTTTCATCGTATAAACATAATATTATATGAGTCAGCGCTATCAATATCGTGGCATCGCTTATCACTTACAAATATTGAAAGCAAACACAACTCTACGGTTTGTACGGTCAACATTTGTCACCGTTCATGTATGTACATAGATAACGATTTATTGTTATGTGAAAAGTTAGATCTTGCAATCTCACTTGATAAAAAGTGACGAATAAAAACACGTTTTTAAAAATCAAGCCCGTACTTGAATTAACTGCTCTGGGTTTCTAATAACTAGGTCCATAGTTTAGGTATATGGTGAATATCCTGCCTAAAATTATAAATAAAAAATTGTGTTAGTTAGTATCCCGTGCCCTGTAAACTAATATTTTGTTTCTCAACAATTGACTGCTATATCACCTAGTGGAGAGTGATGATGCAGTCTAAAATGATAGCGAGATAAGCTGTTAGGGATATGGCATTTATATAAAACCTATATCTCTAATCGGTTTCAGTAAATAAGCGTTTTCCAAGTTTGAGCGTTGCTTGGGTTGATCGACCGCCCGTGTTCGATGTTTTGCTTGCTTAGGTATACAGGATTGATTGCTGTTATTATGTTCTCCGCATCGTGGTGGAGAACGGACTCGCTTAGTAGGTACCTCCTCATTGAATAAATGTAAATGACGAAACCTGCCCACCATGATCAGTTTCTTCACGTTTGTGTCACCAAGATACCAAACAAAATAGGTTTCTATGCGACATCGTAGCGGAACGTTTATTACTTATCGTTTGTCTTTGTCCAAACAGACCCGAACCGTGGAAAATTCAGAAAATATTAATTCCTTAATTAGATAAGCGGTGATAGCCCAGCTAGGACGTAGTAGGTACGTCCGTCTCTACCATATTTTTATTTATTACAATTAATATCCAATATAATGTGATACCTTTTTAGTAAATTTACCTTAACGAACGAATTATATTTTCGGTAAATTTGATAATTTAGATGACTCAGAATATTTACTAGTTTATTTGTAACATTGTAATTGTTTGAATGTGTAATTTTTAGTTTATTATTAATGTTTTTAAATAAAAATGACCCTGAATACAAAAACTGACGTTCTGCAAATGCACTGTTTGTTCGAGGAATATGTATTTGTAGGTCGACGTCGAGGAGAAATATTTAACCGCTAAGTTCTAACAACTACGAGTAATTTATCACCTTTACTTTTACTATTGCTTAAGCATTGTGTTTTAAGTTTTAATTAAAGTATCTGAAGTTGCTTGCCATGTGCGCATTAGTAACGTCACACGCCATCTAACTCCTAAAAGTTAGAAGTGTGTGCCGGACACCGAACTCGGTCCCAACGAAATAAAGGCTAAAGCCCAAACCACTAATCTATCACCGTTACTTTTAGCATGGCTTATTATTAATATCAATTGTTAGTATATCGATAGCAGTAAAACTTATCGCTCGCACACTTTGCATCACTATTTACATTTGTGTCCGTCACAGTAAATGTACAGTCAGTAAAATAATATTTGTACTTGCCTTTAATCTATTTTTTATTATAATAGCTCAAAGAGAAATAACAGAGTCTATATCAGCAATACTCACATACAACATACGTAAAAATCTGTGAATCCTTCTGTAAATTAAAAAATCTGTGATATCCTATTGGTCAGGGCTTCCTCTCATTTCAGAGGTATGTGCGTTTTTAATTTAAGCAATTAAAATATCACTTGCTCTACCGCTCATTCTGAGAACGGACCCGTGCCCTGGGTCCGTTCTCAGAATGAGAAGCGTTTAGGCCTTAGTCCACCAGGCCGGCCAACTGCGGATTGGTGGACTTACAAGCTTTTGAAGAAGTAACTAGACTATATGTTTTCTAGTGGCCCAGTAATGGGCTGATATTGATGATGATGATAGTACCTTTACTTATATCACATATGAGCTTTGTTTCATCATCTTATCATTATATTAGAATATGCAATGTTTTACTCAGTCATAGAACAAGGACTGTTTTTGCTCGTCGACAATACATCACGCAAGCCACCACTCCTTACAATAAAATAAACAAAGAATTTGATATATACCAAAAAACGTTTTTTGAATGTAACAAAACATTGACAGCCTGGCTGAAGGCACTAACCTATGAAGAAACTGAGGCGCTTCTTCAGTTTATTTGTATTTAAAATGTAATGGGTATAGACGCACTTAATAACATGTACACACACACACGCGCGCACATACACAAACATAAACACACCATACACACCAAGACACACTACTCAATCGTTTTTTTTTATCTTGTTTTTGCTATGGAAGAGTAAGGCCTCCTGACACAGGTATTTTGGTGCTTACTAGGAGGTCTTCACAACGTGTATCATTTACAATGTAAGAAACGAAATAAACGATTTTTATTTTTATTTATTTATTTATTACCGACTCACTACAAGACACGTGTCTCCTCCCACAATGAATAGAAGTTAGCTTTGCGTAATTCAACTTCATTACCATTATTACTCTATCATGGCTTTTACAACACTTAGACCACCATAAAGGTTGTAACAGCTACAGTCCTACATGAAATTAGATTTACAACGCTACTCCAATACCGGTTGACGGGTCATAACAATTGCTATCACATTTTAGTTACTATAACAAAGACCCATCATATTTACATGCTCTTTGGATAATAGGGTATTAACCCATTTTCCAAATCCAGGCTGATGTACGAAATTGACTCTTAAAGAAACACCTAGCAATTTTCGGTCTGATCTAGCTGCCTATAGTCTTTAACACTGAGTGTAGAGAACGGTTTAGGGGCGCCCAAGACAAATAAACCTTCATTAGTACTATAATTTTCACACCACATAATAAATTTGAATAACACCTATCAGCAATAATTTTTGAAGGGAATTTTTAGTAATCTGTACTTCACGCAATACAGACGAGTGAAATTCTGGCGAATGAAAAGGTCTCATTTAATAAAGCGTGCGATAAAGTACAATAACTCGCTTTAGTATAGGAGTCATCATTAAAAAAAGAGTAGAAAAGAGCAATTTGAGAATTAACGGAATTTTCTTCGGAAGTGGGATGTTTCTTAAATCAAATTACATTACAACCCATGGGTGTAATCGACTTCGCTACTGTATTGGTGCACATACATTGATTGGTTGGAAATTCATTATAGAGTATTTACTTAATTTCAACAAGGTTATTTTGAGTTTGATAAGCATAAGTTAAATTTAGAAGCCACTGCACTAGTTGGACAACTTTTTTGCTGACCACAAAATTCCATAGTGGCTGAAATCGGTAAGTATGTTTTTTAATAGACTTCATTACACTGCAACTAGAATTTGCAAAGCGTATGGTTGGAAATACATTTTTTTTTCTAATATTTCTTTATTCAAATAGGCACATATATGGCACTTTTGATGTATACATTACATGTAAAATATAACATAGAAGTGAGTTGATGACGATAACTAAATTCGTCAAATTAAAACTAAAGCTACGAAGGTTCCAAACGCGCCCTGGTCTAAGAAGAAGCCCACAACAAACTTAGCCGGTTGTTTTCTTGTTTTGTTATCACCATCTCACACTATTACGTACAACTATTAAACATGCAACCTGGTTAGAGCAATAATTTACACCCAAGCATTTTTATCGTTGATCTCGTCCGAATACTATAACACAAACTTCTCCATGATATCAACTGGTAGTTTATTTTTTTTATAATTTCCTTTCAATTTATTACTTATTTTATGTAGTCTAGTATATTGCACTGCAAGTTTATTTTTGCTTCTAATGTTCAAATTATTGCAAACACATACATTTTAGAGTATTCACTCAATTTCAACAAGGATATTTTGAGATGGATAAGCATAAATTTAATTTAAAGGCCACTGCACTAGTTCAACAACTTTTTTGCTGACCACACAAACCCGCCCACGTGGTTCGAGGAATCCACCGGGTTTTTATGCAAATATAACGGCTGCTTACACAGCTTATCGCGGCCGTAAATCGATTTTACTCGTTAATGCTCTGAGCCAAACATGCCCGTAATAGCTTGCAGTCGGAACTGGTTGTACTGAAATGAATATAACATGAAAATTATGGATTAGGGTAAACAGCCTTTTATGGGGTGTGTACCGTAGTCTACTGGCTAGATTATACAACGTGTGACCGAATTACGGAAAACTGTTGAAGTGTGAATAAATATATTTCATAAGGAATCGTCCTGTAAAAAAATAACAAAAAAAGAAGAATTTTTATTTTTCCATACAAACTAATTAAAATAATCTTAGTATTCACTTATGACAACCCTATTGAAGTTAATATAAGTAGCCGTGGACGACTCGTACCTTTCATAAAAGACTTAATGAGTGACTCACTTAATTTTGATTTTACATGTGATGTTAGGGCTGTGTCTGATTTCTGGGATTCTGGTTCGCTCGAAAACTATTAGCGTTCTGGTTTACAGATAAGTGTCAGAGACAGTAAATAATGTACTTCTGAAGCCTGTGAAGTAACTTTCGATTGTCATTTACACGTTGGATAGCACAATCTGGGTTTGATTTTTTGGCAGTAGTAGCTTGCAGTCAGAACAGGTAGTACTGAAATGAATAGAACATGAAAATTTTAGATTAGAGTAAACAGCGTATTATGGGGTAGGTATCCTACAGGGCACGGGCCTACAATGAGAGGGGGTTAAGGCCGTAGTCCACCACACTAGCCCAGTGCGGATTGGTAGACTTCACAACCTTCGAGAACATTATGGAGAACTCTCAGGTACGCAGGTTTCCTCACGATTTTTTCCTTCACCGTCGAAGCAAGTGATATTTTAATTGTTTAAAACGCACATAACTTACAAAAGTTAGTGGTGAGTGCTGGGATTCGAACACCCCACCGATAGTGAAGTTGTAGTCGTACCTTCCAGGCTATCACCGCTTACTAAGGCGTACGCCAGTTATATTAAACTTAAACTACTATTCGGGTTATACATGGCATCGTACCGGAACGCAGAATATACTAATCATAACATAACACGGGCAGTATCACTTGTCATGTCAGAGTAGCGTATCCAGACTGCGTATCATCGCCCGTCTACATTTGGTATCGTGATACGCGTCATCGTTACAGATACTGTTATAGGATTCAACAAATGACATATCTAGACCCAGCTGAATTATCTGTGTTACAGATCAACGGAGAATTCAACGACGAGCACGTCGAAGAACACGGCCGAACGGCTTTCGGTTCGCACTACCAAGGTGTCATAAATCATAGCAATTTGTCTGGGAGACTATAACCATGGGCTTAGTTGGCGTAGGAAGCGCAGGCCGTTAATGTAGCCACGGTCTAATATAGAAAATGGCGAGCTAGCTTGACGTACCAAACCATAACGGCGGCATTTTTGGCATGGCGGTGAGGTACGACAACATGGCGGCTTGGCTTTGACAAATTGTCTATCTATGATCTGTGGTCGGCGCACTGGTTGACGCTGACGCTGATTCATCAAATGACATATCTAGACCCAGCTGAATTATCTGTGTTACAGACAACGGCGAACTCAACGACGAGCACGTCGTTGTCGAAGAACACGGCCGAACGGTTTTCAGTTCGCACTACCAAGGTGTCATAATTCATAGCAATTTGTCCGGGAGACTATAACATCATCCGATACCCATTTGCAACGTCGTGATGGCGACCCGATACCGGTCGGGTCCCTAAATTATTATTATTGCGGCATCCGCATGATTTCACTTTTAATACCTATAACACAATCACTTGGGGGTTTAATTACAGACATATGGGGCACCTGTATTTTTTGCCGGTGGGCAATCTACGTGGCCAAAAAACCACGATCACTACCTCATTGGGAGTACGAATCTCAAGGTTTTAGGATCGGGGCAATTCGGGGCTTTCTGTAAAAAAATCTCAGTACAGACCTGAAGTTAGGAATTGGTGGAGTACTATTTATGCTTACGCTGATCTGCGAACCCCATTCAAACTCCTCGCAAGCCGTGTTGATCAGTTAGTTAGGTCACCATGGGCTCAGTTGGCGTAAGAAGCGCCGGCCGTTAATGAAGCCACGGTTTAATATCGAAAATGGCGGGCTCTGGCTAGCTTAACGTACCAAACCATAATGGCGGCATTTTTGGCATGGCGGTGAGGTACGACAACATGGCGGCTTGGCTTTACCTGTTCTTCTTCTCTTTGTTTTATTGGCTTTGCGCGCTGTGCGATTGATCCATTGTGAAGGGATCCTTGGAATTATACTATTCTGTGGTCAAGTGTTATTTTTAACATTTTTTTTTAAATATTGTAGTCCAACGCACCTTCAATTCAGACTTACGCAAAGTTCACAACGGAAAGGATTTAAAACAATGTATTTGGGTATTAAATAACCCATACTAACTTTCTGTAAATAAAACTGCTGACGATAGCAAACACAACAAATATTTTGCACCTCATAAAACAAATTTTGAAAAAAAAAACATGGAACCTCCCCTAAATAAACAAACCCACCCTTGGTACCAGATTTCCATATTTATTTGACAACATCGCGTTTTTCACCTTTACACGATTTTATACCACTTTTGCCGCAGTTTAGCAAGCATACAGTTCTAAAAAAAAAAAATTCGTGCAGCAGGGCCACAGTTTTTAACAACACGGACTTCAACCTAAATCTTTTCCATATTTATTTGACAACATCGCGTTTTTCACCTTTACACGATTTTATACCACTTTTGCCGCAGTTTAGCAAGCATACAGTTCTAAAAAAAAAAATTCGTGCAGCAGGTAGTGTTGCCCAAATTCAGTCTTGGTCTTGTTCTTGCGTTTTTGCAAGACCAAGACCAAGAACAAGACCGCGTATTTTTAGCAAGACCAAGACCAAGACTGACCGTGCAAGACTTGAGCAAGAACAAGACATAGCCTGCAAGACTCTTGCGTCTTGCAGCTAGGACTTAGCGCTATTTCACGGAGTAGTTAGGTGTAACAGTTCGGTGTATAGGTAGGTAGGTACGCTTAGGAATTCTATGAGACGCAAAAAACTATATCAAAGAATATGAAAAACTGGACCTATGCGCATTACGACTAATACCATAAACATAGCGAATAAAAAAATATCTATTAAAATCAAACTGAGTGCATGCATAGTTATGTTTTAACCATCGGCACTTTGATAATGCGGCATCAAAGGTTTTGTACTTACTTCTCAAAGAAATTTGCCGCTTTTCGGAAGTACATGGTTATGATACACGCGCCGGCGGCTTCTTTTGAAATCTAAAACAATCGTTGCCGCCGCGCCGAAATCATAACATTTGACACTATTCATGCAAAATAATTTCGAATTTTAAGAGTACCTACAGGTGTTCCAAAGAATAAATAAGTTTCAGAGTGCTTAGAATGAAAATGAATACATTATACTGATCACGCAAGTAGTATTATGATTAGGATAAAATGGTGAGGATAGGTAGTAGATGTCATAATAATTCATTCTAGTAAGTAATTATAATATTGATTACTTATATGGTTTTAAACTAATTACTTAGGTACTATTATTGTACATTTAGTCATTATATTTCTTAAGCTTTTACAAGAAAAAATAGCAAAAAAGTGTTCGAATATCTCTGAGAGAGATGATGAGAGTAAGTATTTACTATATAGACATATAGGTCAGTTGATTTTTCGAATTTCTTATCAAATCTTCAGTTATTTATTAATCTGCTTGATCTTTACTATGGCTATGTTAATTCAAGCTCACAATGTTCCAATTCTAATACGTTTTTCTAAGATTTAAAGTAAACTTTAATAAATAGTAATAGACTAATAGGTAATTGCAAGACTTGCAAGACTCTTGCTGCAAGACCAAGACCAAGACCAAGACTGGGAGCGCAAGACCAAGACCAAGACCAAGACCAGGTGTATTGGCGCAAGACCAAGACCAAGACTGGCTAAGTCTCGTCTTGCTCTTGCATTTGGGCAACACTAGCTGCGCCACAGTTTTTAACAACACGGACTTCAACCTGAATCTATTTTCTTACTTCGAACTAAAAACTAGTTGAGTTGGTAGAATATCACATTTAAAAAAATATGTCTAAAATATTAACTAATAACTAACTAACTGAACTTTCACTGATAATCTACAGCTTTTTGTTACTATTAACAATTTTTTTTTTTTTGTGAATACACACATCGCCATCTAGCCCGAAAGTAAGCGTAGCTTGTGTTGTGAGTACTAAGATCACTGATGAATATTTTTATGAATTATATTCATAAACACTATTCTTTGATTTTGCTGTCAAACGTCCCTTTTGTATTTTACGCACCACCCACTTTTGCATACATAAAATACAAAGGTGTCGGTTGACAGCTAAGATTGCAAGATTTACGTCTATCGCGACATACGTAGTCACCCTGCGGAAACCTTCAACTTATAACTTCCATTGCACATCAAAGAGATCGTACTGTTTGTTTGCTACACTGTGCTATTGACAAAGGCTAAAAAATATTCGCACCGTAAACAAAAGGGCGTGGAAATGGGAAGTGGTTTTGAACATAAACTTTGGGTGGAAATCGGCGAAACCGGGGAGGTATTGGCGTTCAATTAAGCCTGTCAACGGATAGAATTCGGCCAACTTTCGGAATTGCGTTCTGAACGGGGAAAGTTTGGAAATCTTCGAGAATAGGGGGAAATCTGGCGACAAGTGGGAAAGAACGACTTTAGGTTTTTGTCACCCTCTCTGGCACAGTGATGAGGGCTTATAAGTGGGAGGTTCTGAATTCGATCCTCCAGCAGCAATTGGAATTTATAATTTCAGATTTTTTGTCTGGTCTGATGACGAGAAAAAACTTAAAGCCGTGGCTAATGCAAAGATGTGCCGCTAAGCGATTTATTGTTTGTGTACTATGCCGGGTATTTTAGCAGTTTATAAAAATAAATACTCCGTAGGATTTAGAAGTTAGAACCACCATGCTCGTCTAATACAAGTTGGCGGGGCATGCCTCAGTATCACAATGTGTTGAAATACCTATAAATCCTTTTGAAACATTGCAATTATCAAAAAAGCTATTCTCAATATCTTAAAATGACGACATGCGATGGAAATCCAAATCAATGAATTTCCAGCCTCCAGCATCATTAAAACAGTCTGTGGGTACCATTGAGCAACACAGACTTTCTAGAAGTAGACATGGCACATATATTTGTAGTTATTATGACAGGTTGCCAACGAGTCGGTGCTTAAAAATATTATGATGTGACAATGGCGATTATATTAATAGCACTATCACAAGTACTAATAGATGACATCCTTCAGTTGGTGTGGGTAGGAGGCTTTCTAGGCGTAACTCTAGGTAAGTAATTGTCAACATAAAGTCATAATCATTTAATTATTAAACCCACTTGCCGCGATTGCCAGAGTGATACAGTTTTAAATCCTGCCCGTTCCCAAATTGTAATATCCATTCTAAATCTATGTATATGAAGTACTTGTAGTACACTTTAATAATAAAATAATAATATTAAATCAAGCAAACGTACTCACAGAATCTTGTAGAATATTATCCTACAAGGTTTTGTGAGTAGGTTTTTTTGCGCCTGACTAATTTGGTACTTTAACAGAGGGAATAAAAACACGTAAAAACACTTAAATAATAATATTAAATCAAGAAAACAACACTGAAACCTCTAGGATCCGATTTTTTAAAATCCTAATGAGCCTGTACCTACTTTAAAAGAGGGGACAAAAACACAATGTATATGTATAATAATAATATCAATAGCAACTCACTAAAACTTGAAACTCGATATTATTACGAATTTTATAAAGTCCAAATGGGCCTGAGCTTTAACCGAAAGGTGTTGTTACCTAAAACTCGTCTCTTTCAATGAGGCGTACATTACAGCAGGTCTAAATCAGCGTAAAAGGCTACGCCTGGAGTTTCGGATTTCTATTGTTTTACCTGCGTGTGACGTACCTACCCCGCGGCGTTTTCACCTGTCTAAAAGCGTACACGTTTCGCAGCAACGATGCGTAATGTTAGAGCGGGAGTAGACTGTAAACTATGCTTTAGTTTAGTTGTAGAGGTTTTTGTTACAGAGCTCGTTAGGGTAGTACTGCTTTCTTATTCCGGTCTGAAGGACCTGGCAGCCTAGAAGCTTAGTACCTACGCCTCAGGATGGTGGACCCAGTACGCCAATTTTGAAGACTTGAAGACGTGTCCCTTGCATGCCCTGTTTATATGTAGGGGATGGTTTTGACCATCAGGGTTAGCTATCGAGTTGGGTCAGTTGAGAACATTTTGGAAAAAGTAAAGTACCCGCAGAAAAATAAAAAAAAACTTTATATATTGACTTTACTGATTATTTGTTTGTTGTTTGAAATCTTTATTACACACACACATTTTATTCAAAGTAAATACACATATACATACATATACACATATACAGAAGAAATATAGAATATAAAATAGAGCGTGCAAACGCGGTCTCTCTATCACTAAAGCGATCTCTTTCAGACAACTTTTGACGTTAGGAAAAACGAAGGAACGGGTTGGTGCAGCAATTTAAGTGTTAAATATATATGTATATATATACAAAATAATTATGTAAAATATTTAATTATTTTGGTTATGTTTAAATTTATTTATGCAACTAAAACATTTTTTTATTATTTTTTTTAAACTCTTTATTTGTACACCACTACACAGTTAGAAAAATAAAGGACGAATAGAGAGAAACACAAAAAACTCGAGTAGAATACAAAAAGCGGCCTTATCGCTTTTAAGCGATACTCTATCTTAATATATATAAATCTCCTGTCACGATGTTTGTCCGCGATGGACTCCTAAACTACTTAACCGATTTTGAATTAAATTGGCACACCGTGAGCAGTCTGGTCCAACTTAAGAGATAGGATAGCTTAAATCTTTAATTATAGTCGCAATTTTATTTTATTGAAAATTATTTGTCTATAATTAATTGACAGTCACATGTTATACATATACATATATATATATATATATATGTGTATAACATGTGATATATATATATATATACACTACTATACTCACTTAAGGCTTAGCGATACTTAATACTTTAAAAACAAAATCAAACGCAGACGAAGTCGCGGGGAACAGCTAGTATTTTATATATTTTTAGCGATAGGTTTAGGAGACAACAAGAGCAATGACATTGTTGGATAAGTGCGCGTGGCAATTTAAGGTCGCGTTAATATGTGACAACGTTCTGATATTGAAACCAGTCATGGCACGCACACGTAGAAGAACTAGAGCTATCGATACTGACAGAGTCACGAAGCTGAAGTGCCAATGGGCAGTCACCTAGTTCGGAAAACCGATACACGTTCAGGTCCTAAGGTGCTGGAATGGCGACCCAGAACGTTAAACCGTAAGCAACCGGCCACCAACTAGGCTGACAGACACCATCAAGCGAGTCGCTGGGAGCAGCTGGAAAAAAGTGGCCCAGGAGCGTGGATTTTGGAACTATTCCTACAAAAGAAGTCCAGGACGTCATAAAATGATGATGATTTAGCCACACTCTTAATAAACTGCGATATGACAGTCCACTTGATAAGTAAGCAACATCAAACAAAGTTCATCCTAAAGGTACTAATGCAAGCAATTTGAAACGTTTTTAGCCGCGAAGTGCTCCCAATAAATAGGATAAAAGGGTCGCGAACGGGAATTATTTTCCCCAATAGAATTTTTTCACATCGAAAAAAAGCGTGAAGGGATTCATAGAGAGCGGTTTTTCTGAAAAAGCAACTCAAACGTTCGCTATTCACTGAGACGAGTCACGCTTGGCCGCTCATCGGCTATAGAATTTGGGGGTGACACACAGACGAACGGTTTCCTAAGCAATTTTCTTTTACTTGCACTTATATCACGTTACGTGGGGGTCGGTACAACACGTCTTCTTTAAACTTGAAGATTTTTCTTTCTTTTTATAGTTATACCTTTCTTATAATACGTGGGAGCCGCCTTATAATAATGCGTGGGAATATTATGAAAATTAAGCTTATTTGCTATACTCCGCGAACAGCAGGAGAATCTATATGGTGTAATTTATAATTTCTTCAATCCGTATACTCCACACCAAACAAAACCTCGGCAATGTAACCTCTACGCACGTTTCGCTCCGACACCGGAGCATCCTCAAGAGATGTTGACTTTACAATGAATAAGTGTTAAGTGAACAACAGTTCGCGGAGTATAGCAAATTAAGCTCAATTTTCATAATATAATGGATTTCCGCAAAGTAATGCCCGCTTCTATCTAATGCGTGGGAAAAAAAAGTGGTCTATCTTACATTTCATACTTTCAACTAGATCTATGCCAAAAATCAAGTACCGGCAACTGGCGTAGTTGCCGGTACTTGATTTTTGTTCAGAGTTGAACACAGAAATGCTGTTTGGCGGTAGAAATAAACACGGTATTGATTCTCCAGCCGAGCAAGATTCAAGAAGCTTTGCTGCTGCTGAAAAAGCTTTACTTATACTTTTGGAAGACGTGTTGGTGACACTTTGAAATACGACATCCACAGGTTTAGGCTAATTAAGGAAACATTTTACATTTTTTTTTTGAGTTTACTCCTTTAGAATCGATTTTCATATATAAGGCGCCCGGTATGAGAAAAAATGTGAGGACTAAAATCTATTTAATATATCTTATCTATATAATTATGGTGTGAATAAAATGATTTTTATTATTTATTATTATTTAAGTTACCAAGGAAACCGAATGATATCTAGATAAATAAACAAACACATGAATGTATAGGACAGAGTGAGATGGAAAACATTAAACATTTCTTTACCTATTCTAGTTACCATGGAAACTAAATAATGAACATTACATTTATCCTAATAGTTCTGATCACATCCACCTCAATCTCTCGTAGGCTACTTTTCAGAAGTAACACTTCCGCTGTGTGTGAATAAATTGCACAGGATTTCTAATTTAACCTTTGATATGGTATTAACCTTTTTCAGTTAAATACATTTTTTTTGCGTATGTTTAGACAATCGCATTTAAGGAGTGAACTACAGAGCTGACACACACACTTTTTTTTTATTGTTTATTGTTATTAGGTACACAAAACAGGTAATTACTAAAAGTAGATTATATTAATAAGTAATAACAAGTTTTGTTCTAAGCTACAACCCAAAGTATGTGTACACAACTTGGAATTAAATTAAACAGAAAGTAAAGATAAAATTAAAGTTGAAACAAAAAAGAAACACTTAAATAATAATATATATATGATTTCCCTGAAGATTATGTGGTGTAGTGCTTTCGTTAAAAATGACAATATTACGATTACTTGACACTAAATCATTAAAAAGGCGGCAAATGCGAATGATGGGAGATTTATCTGACACAGCAAAATTATTTAATACAATTATTTTATACATCACAAGCGAAAAGGGACCCAAACGGTTTTATACTTTATTGGACCCGGGGCACGAGAATTCAATATTTCCACCTTTACCTTATTATATTTAGGCTCATTAATTTTTCAATTTGACCCAGTAAAGGGTATACTAGGCGCTCCGACCCCATCGGCGGTGTGTCCCCGTTTTAAGGTGGCCTTTTTTGCGAAATTAGATTGCACCCTTTCTGTGCGGAACCCTTTGCTTTTATCCCCCCGGGGCTTCTATTTACCCGGGTATAGTGTTGTATCGGACAGCACAATTGTAAGTATAATTAAGTTTGCCATTTGTCAAAAAGAAAATGAATTAGTTAATGGAATATGGGTTTTAATATCGAAAAGGTTTTGATATCTTCATCCGTAAACTTTTTGTCGGGTTAGTACCCGGCATTTAATTCCACTACAAGTTAACCCTCGACTGCTGTGATATCTGGCGGTGTCAGCTTCAAAGTCAAAGTCAAAGTCAAAAATATCTTTATTCAGAATAGGTGGCACTTTTGATGCGTACATAAGAATTACACGCGTAAAATGATGGCGATAACCACATTCGTGATCTTATAACTAAAGCTACGAGGGTTCCAAACGCGTCCTGGTCTAAGAAGAAGGCCGGGCCCACATGAATAAAGATTTTTTGACTTTGACTTTTTGTCTTTAAAATTGTAAATTACACTATACAGATTCTCCTGCTTGTCGCGGAGTATAGCAAATTAAGTAACTGTAGTATTTTTTTTTACAGTAATAATTGATGAACCAAGCAGATGGGGCCTGATGGTAAGTGAAAATAAGGTTCTAGCACTTCCCCAGACGAGCTGCCTCAATAAGCCCTACTACCTCTACCATGTAGAAAGAGAAACATTTGTAGAATATATATATAACACTAGCTGTTGCCAGCGACATCGTCTGCGTTTAATTTTGTTTTTTGATGTGGCATTAAATTTAGTTGTAGAGCTAAAAAAAAATAAAGTATTCAGTATCGCTTAGCCTTAAATGAGGGGTCTGCCGCTGTCCGCTGAGGAGTTCTATCCTCTATCTCCAACCACAGTTTGGACAAAATTAAACACATATTATAACCTACAAAAATAATTATTTAAATTGGTTATAATTTGTCGGAGTTATGGTGTAAAATCGTCAAACACTCATCCCCTCTCCCAAAGGAACCGCGCTTAATTGCGGGATAAAAAATATCCTATATTACTTCTGACACTTCCAAGAATATGTGTACAAAGTTTCATGAGGATCGGTTTAGTAGTTTTTGCGTGAAAGCGTAACAAACGAACTACATTGACATTTATAATATTAGTAGGGATAGGGATAGTAAGAGATATAAACTGGTCGTACTAAGACACCAGTGTGTCACAACTCTAAAATCGGAATAATCCTCCAGCTTGCGGAATAAATTAGACACACATGATATACGAGCCAAGGCATTGTGACGGTCTCTAATGTCTAGAATAATGTCTGGAACTAGGCTAGACGTGTTCATGATCATTTTATCTCTGTTGTTCCATGAATAATGGCTTTATAGTGCACTAATTCAGTTACATTGTTAGCGAATTGCGGAGGGGTTACATTCTTATTAACTAGCACTCAGTGGCGTGCACAGGGTTTTTGACCAGGGTAACGAACATAAAATTTTTGCTAGAGGTAACTTTGACTCCTTTTTGGATCGAGAATGTTTAACTGAATGCGCGGAAACGCGGACAAAAATTTATAAATAAATAAATATACTACGACAATACACACATCGCCATCTAGCCCCAAAGTAAGCGTAGCTTGTGTTATGAGTACTGAGATAGCTGATGAATATTTTTTTATGAATATAATACACATCAATACTTATAATATACAGATAAACACCCAGACACTGAAAAACATTCATGTTCATCACACAAACATTTTCCAGTTGTGGGAATCGAACCCACGACCTTGGACTCAGAAAGCAGGGCCGCTGCCCACTGCGCCACTCGGCCGTCAAATTATATTATGATCAAGAACAACATATATTTTATCACCCAATGAAAAACTGACGGGTGTCATTGCTATGTTAACAGCAATGTTTGATGAAAATCGCTACAAGATGGCCGCTGCCACAAAATGTAAATGGTATCAAATGAAAGGGCTTGACTAGTAGAATAATGTACACTATTCTGAAAGTACCATTTTCTTTTTGCAGTGTAAAACTTATTAGATTATTATTAGTTTATGTTCTTTCAACCTTATTTTATAGCACTTAGCACCCACCACCTTTTGAAAGTTCTCTAATTAAATAAGAATATAAAGTTCCGAATATACCGCGCTGATAGGCGTCTGACAGACTGGTGCTTCCAAAACAGCTAATCGACCAGAAAATTACGTTTAAGCCCAGATATACCTTTGTAATTTTCATAATCGCCGTGACAAATGGCCACACGTCCAAAGACACGGTGTCCCAAAATCCACGGACAAATTAACGTTTTTGAGCGAGACAAATCGCGGCTCGGCTTGGCTTATCCGGGCCGTAATTAATCATCCAATTACAAGTTCCCGGTTAAAATCTTTAACGAAGAGTAATTAAGCTGCCGATTTGAGTCGCGGAAACCTCGCCGCAGTCAGTGTTCGCTTCAGTTCAATCAATATTAGATGGAATACATATTTATATATTAGTACAGGCGGTGATAGTCCAGTGGGTAGAAGTTCAACTTCACTGTCGGGGGGCCGAGTTCGAATCCAAGCAAGCACCTCTAACTTTTCTAGCTACGTTTTAAGCAATTAAAATATAACTAAAATTTCTAACAAAATTTTCACATAAGCGTGTGCTTCCTCACTGGACTGCACGACGCCCGCACGCGCGAGAGCGGCGCGCACGCGATTTTTGCACGTTTTAGACGGTCGAAAAAGACATAAATCTTGGACCGAGGCTTCATAGGCCCTACAAAACTGTCATACTTTGAGTGAATTCATTCAACAATTTGACTGCTAAACACACTTACCGCTGCTCCTGGTCGAGACTTTTTACGAGTCCCCTGTCGGGGTGTTGTTTCTGGCCTACTTGAAAACTTAGAAAGTGAAAACACAAAGAGAAACACATTAAAAATAATAAAAAAAACTAGTTTAGGTGTGCCAAGAGGGTCTTATCGCTGAAGAGATATCTCCCAGACAACCTTTGGCGAAAGTAGTTCTTATAAGGAACGCGTTGGTGCGGCAATTAAAATGTATACCTAAACAAAAATATTGCAAATAAACTACATGTTATAAATTCTAATACAATACTACACATGTAATCACTATATATAATACATATTGTTCATACATATAATAAACTACATACGCTACATACATTAAAAAAAAAACAGTTCTCGATAATGATTTCAAAGGTGTGTGAATTTCACCACACAAATAAAAAATTTCTGCGCATTCTTTTCTTTTGTTGCGCACTAATTTTCTATTCTTTTGTTTTAAAAGAAACGTCTACGTTCTTTTTTAAAAAATATAAAATTAGATTATTAAAAAGAAATTTGAAAAATAAATAAAAAAATTACAAAAATATTCTAAACTAGCTGTTTCCCGCGTTTCATACGCGTTTATTCTGATTTTTATAAACCCCATGGTAACAGTGACGTGTATACAGGGTATGCGAGGGTATGCAGATGGTATTAAATGTAGAAAATCTCCAGTTCGAGTTACAAAAACTTAAGGGTAGGCTTTTTATAATTCTTACAATGCAAATAAGTTTTTAATGACTCGCACTGGAGACTTTCTTTATTTTATATCATCTTCATGCCCTGTTCATACCCTCGAGGCACGACACTGCATGGGAACCATGGGATGGATGGATTCACTTGGGATAGTAAGTAGCCTATATTACTCTCCGTCCTTTCAACTAACTCTATGCCAAAATCAAGTTAATCGCTTAGTTAGGGCGTGAAGGAACGACAGACAAACAAACACACTTTCGCATTAATACTCTTAATAACTAGCTGTTGTACCAGTCTTCGTCCGCGTTTATTAAGGTTTTCACAAAGCTCGTGGTTTGATTTTCCTGGGATAAAAAAGAAATAAAGGAGGGGCAAACAAACAAACACGCTTTTATAATAATAATGTTAGTTAAACTCTGGTTTTAAGAAGACGAATAAGTCAAGTATAAACTTTGATAAGAAACCATTCTGACTCTGATAACGTTCGGAATATCCCGAATTAGGCGTTCGAGCGAGCTCGTAGTGAAACAGCCTGTAAGTAATCCAATTATAGTAGCCGAATGGGTATTAAACATGTTTCTGGTTGAGCTGCGTATGGTCTGATTATTCTGTATTAAATAGTATCGAAATTTTCTACGGCCAGCCGGAAGAAGTAGGCAAGTGGCAATGCGCAGATAATTAAACTTACCTTTAATTTATAAACGCCATAGTGTGTTTGTTTTTTGGTTTGTCCTTTCTTTATGACCTAACTAAGCAAATGGTCTTCTTGATTTTTGGTAGAGTTAGGTAAAAGCACGGAGAGTAACATATGCTACTTTTTGTCCCGGGAAAACAAATCGCCCGGGATAAAAAGTAACTTAAGTTACTTGCTGTCTTTTCAAATAACTTTAGAAAAAAAACAAGTTAATTGGTTGCTAGGGCGTAAAGGAAGGAGAAAAACGCAAACACACTTTCGAATTTATAATATTAGTAAGTATTTAAAATCGATTGTAAACTGTAAACGAGTCGATATCTGCGGGATATTTGTATTCGGACGTAATAAATCTTATCAAACTTGAACTAACTTTTAAAAATAACCTCAAATAAAAGTAAAATTATTATTTATTTTATATATTTTGTTTCATATTTAATCTATTATATTATTTTTATATATTATATATATAATTGTAGTAACTTATTTATTTATTTGTCTGTACTTACAAATATTGTTTTTTATATATTATATGTATATATTTAAGTAATGCAATATGTATTTTAACGTTTCTGTAACTGTTTTTTATCTTCGCCATTTGCCAGGTTGCCTGGAAGAAATCGCTATGTAGCGCTAAGGCCGCCAAATTGTATACGTCGTGTTGTTATACTTTTCTTTTTGTTCTACGTATTTTTTGTGGTGTGCAATAAAAGTATATTCATTCGTTCATATGAGCAAATTTATTAATAAAAAAGTCCTAAATATAATTCTCCAATTTTGTTGTTGGTTTTCATTAACTAATTATTGAGTGAACTGTCACTTACGAAGTTTTCCATTAAACCCATATTACATAATTGTATTTCTATAGACAGCAACGCCTTTTGTTATACTGATAATATCCGCGCTATATTGTTACCGTTCGAGTACCTACGTAGGAAATTATTCCGGGAGCAGTTATGCTGGGGAAAATTTAAACTACAAGAGATTGTTTTGTTAAATGTAAATGACGTCCAAAACCACCATTTAAGGAATAAGGATTTTTTTGGATGCACTACTTTAAGCTATTATAAATTGTGTAATAGAGAGATTTACGAAGTTAGTAACTTAATAAGATAATCCTCTGAATCGGGTAATGAGTTTAGACGACCGAGTGGCGCAGTGGGCAACGACCCTGCTTTCTGAGTCGAAGGTCGTGGGTTCGATTCCCACAACTGGAAAATGTATGTGGGATGAACATGAATATTTTACAGTGTCTGGATGTTTATCTGTATATTATAAGTATTTATGTGTATTTTATTCATAAAAAAAAAATCATCAGTCATCTTAGTACCTGTAACACAAGCTACGCTTACTTTGGGGCTAGATGGCGATGTGTGTATTGTCGTAGTATATCTATTTATTTATCTACTTATTATGAGTAGGTAGCGTAAAATTTCCTATGTACAAAATTAAATTTAAAACGTTTAAGATGCTTACATATCGCCTCTTTACTTGACCGAACTGATCCTTTGGCCGAGGTTCCTGCCAGCTAAATACAATAAATAAAAAATGTGTGTGTATATTTATACACATGTAAGAAGTGAAACTTCTTTATGACATCATTTTTTATTTTATATAATATTTACTAGATTAACAGTCGTATTAAATAATAATTGCTAGTTTTGATAGAATTATTTACATTCACTGGCATTTACAATCAAAAACTGAGGTTAAACTGAAATAACTTAAAAAAAATACTTGGCCATGTGACGAATGTTTTCGAAATAAATATGGCGCGTAACGGAAAAATGTGACTTAGAAATGAAGAGGACACGTTACAGAAAAACGTAACAAGATGGCGCGTAACAGAAAGACGTTACATTGTTATAAAATTTCTCCCGTACGTAAATAAAGAAGTTTCACTTCAAAATTGTATACAAAATACTCCGTTTTAACGTTATACACGGTTTAATTTAAAATGGCCGCAATTGTATAATATTGACTGTTCATTACGACCCGTGGTCAACTAGCAGCAATTAAACTGTTTTTATATTATCAACGTTTTAATTGAGCTTCAGAGAAATCAGTATGGCAACATTGTTTTATTTGTTTATTAAATTTTATACAACAGCACCTCGTTTTATTTACCTTTACGTGATGGAAAAATGCCTAGTTAGGCTCGTGATTAGTAAGTTTGACTGCGGTTCATTTGGGTCTAGGTTCGACACCGAGGTCCAAGAAATAATTGCTTAGTCTTTAGTCATAGTTCTGGAGTTAGGAAATTCGCACTGTGAAAATTATCTATAACTTCAGTTGATTAAAAATTAAATTTACCAATAATCCATTTATTCGCCTTTTGGGAGATTTCCACTTACGACTTATACGTGCAGTAGAGCGATTTAGCACAAGCGGTAATAACGAGTAGGACCCAGCGGGTAGGACTTTGACTCACTTACGGGGGGCTGAGTTCAAACCCCAGCACGCACTTCAGTAAGCTATGAGCGTTATACGCAATTAAACGGTGAAGGAAAACGTCGTGAGGAAACCTGCATGCCGAGAGTTCTCCATAATGTTCTCATAGGTGTGAGGAGTCCAACAATACGCACTGGGCCAGCATGGTGGACAACTGCGTTAACTCCTTCTCTTTGTGGGAGGAGACCCGTGCCCTGTAGTGGGCTGGTAATGGGTTGATATGATGATGAACATGATGATGAGATAGAAGTCAAGGGTTAAATTGTAAAATAAAAAATCATTTGTCCATCTAGTGGAGAGTCTATCAACGCTACCCTTTCCAGCAGCGCTAGCACGGGCGGGAGATAAAAAATATATCCCCCGATTATATCCCCTGACCAGGGATATACTTAACAAGCCCACCTGCTAAATCTGGGACATGGGATAGCAGAAGTTTACCCCTCTATAAATAAATAAATAAATATACTACGACAATACACACATCGCCATCTAGCCCCAAAGTAAGCGTAGCTTGTGTTATGGGTACTAAGATAGCTGATGAATATTTTTTTATGAAATACACATAAATACTTACAATATACTTAAAATATACAGATAAAGAGTTGACAACTATGAGTTGATAAAGCTGTGGGAGAACATCAATTTACATCCTTTCCCCGGGGATATAATTGTCTCCAGCCCATGCTAGCCGCAGCAGTGCGGGATCACCAGTCATGTAGTCTTGGATCCCAGCGTCCCACCCACTGCAGCTTTACTTGTACATAATATGTGTACGGCCTATCATGTACAAGAGAAACCATGGCGCATCTGTAGTATGAATTAGGATCGAATCACGATCTCCGTGTGATTTATCTTCCGAGTTTGCGTCCGCCCGTCCCTAAGCGTTTCGATTTCATATGTACAGACAGCAAAAGAAAATAATGGCTAAAAATTCGTAAAAAAAACATATCCATACATTTTATTTATTTATTTATTTATAGCCTTTTTAACAATCTTATCTTACTGATTATTTACTTATTGAGACACCGGTTACGCTTGATTGTTTTGCTTTGCATAGGCCTCCCCCAGGTTCTTCCTTGCTTCGCGATCATGGGTTTTTCTTGTCCACAGAGGTCCTGCTGTCGCTCTCAAGTCATCTTCCCACCTCCGGAATTGTCTTCCCCTTCTTCTCTTATCGTCTCTAGGATACCACTCTGTTATATCTTTAGCCCAATTTTCTTTTTCTTTTTTTTTTCTTTTTCCTTCTCATTAAATGACCAACCCACTTCCATTTAAGTTTTTTAATGATGTACGTTACGTCTGTTATATTTGTTTTCCCTCTTATATGCCTAAGTTTCCATATTAAGTTGTAATATCCATACATATATAACATCTAATTGGTACGCTAATCACTTTACGGCACTCGTGATACAGGCTTATAGTACGAGTTCCGAATGTCAATTTACTTTATGATCAATAAAGATTTTTATTTTTAATTTATTTATTGTTACATTCATATTACACATTAATAATCTTCTTGTTTAGGAGATCACTTTATCGATAAGGATTATCTTACCTTTTGTAAACAAAGTTTTGAAAGAAAAATACTGTATAAAAGGTCAACATGCCGTCTAAAAATTTGCGCCGAAAGCAATTATAAAGTACGGGTAAAGCACGGGATGCTTGGTAGAGATCGCTTTTAATCTATAAGGCCGCCTTTTGTGCCTTAACTTTGTATTGTATTGTGTGTAGTGTATTGAATACAATAACCTGTATCTTGATTTATTATTTAAATTATTATCTAGTACATTAAGACTTCAAGGTTGCCAACCTCGAAGATGAAGTTAGAATTTTGTACGAACGCTCTCTCCTATAGAGCTCATCAAACCATCAATAATTCAAGTGTAGCTGCCGACCGTACACCGATTTCCCAGTTCAGTGATCGCGTTCCGTTAAGATTATACTTCTACAACTTAATCGGATTGCCTTTTACGTTTTTGGCAGATGAAGGTTTCAACTTGAAATTCTGGTCCCATTTCTCGGAACTGTGGTCAACATACACCAAACCATCCGTAAACATGACATTTAAACGGATTTCGATTCCTTGCATGCATTACATGAAGCGATTTTGTTTATTTTGTGTTCTAGCTGGGAATATTACATACCACGAATTTTTGGCTAAGGTGGTTCCCGATACAGTAGACACTATCAGAATCGGGGCTCCGTACTCAGGCACTAACTTCGTAAAGTTCAAAACAAAAGCATGTCAATTTATTGATATTGACAAATGAAATTAAAATACGAACATTAACGTCGCTGACTTCATAAAACATGCTCGCTATCCTCATAAGAAAGGTCAGAGTTACTCCGCGAGAAATTCAATGCGTAGGGATAGAACCGTCTTAAAGTATCCCTAAGTAATAAGATAAGTGAAGATTTGTAGATGAAACAGAGTCACTGAAAAGAAAGAAGAGAGAAGTGGAAGATAAGAGGCACACAGAACGTTAAAGTACTACTAGAAAATTTTATATCTAATTGCCCTCGAGGTTGTGAGGCCCCAGCGAACCCAAGTGGCACTAGTAGTGGTCCTGCTATTACTTTCTTCACATCGCTGTGAAACTAATTATAGTTTTTTTTCAGCGATTATTGACCAAGCTGGAAGATCCAACGACTAGAAACCAAGCAAAACATTACAGGGCATGCTTTACATATCTCATAACATATCTACAACCTAAGGCGTAGGTGTTCAGCCTCATGAACATGTAATTGTAATTTGACGGCCGATTGGCACAGTCCATGTCCATGGCCAATTCCATGGGTTCGATTCCCATAACTGAAAAATGTTTGTGTGATGGACATCTCTGTTTTCGGTGTCTTGGTGTTTATATAAGTACTTATGTACATTATTCATTAAAATATTATTTTTATCAGTCATCTTAGCATCCATAACAAGCTACGTTTACTTGAGGGCTAGATGGCTATGAGTGTATTGTCGTACCTAGTATATTTATATTTCTTTGTCTCCAACCACGCCCTTCTGACAGAAACTCTGCTTGGCAGCAGAAATGAGTATGGCAATAGTTGGTAGGTAAACTGTACTAAGAATCATCACGATTATACGCAATTTATGACACTACGAAATATTATTCATTTAATATAATCACAAACGCAATTTTGTCAGAACATCCGAGAACTCTTTAATGGTGTTTGTTCACTAAAGATAACGTTATATTGCAGTAAGTAGGTACACAATAGAAAGCAACGACGCAAAATCCACAAAGCCATTAGTGTACATCGGCGATATTGGCAAAGTTGACAAAAACAAAGTCTTAGCAGCGTTGTAGACTTGTAGTGGGGCAATAGAAAGTTGGCAACTCCCAACTCTCGATCCCATGTTAGTACGGGGGAGCAGATGCGTCGGGACAAGTCGCTACAAGTTTCGGCGACTTCGTGACACGTGGCGGCAAGTGAAAAACTGGCCGAACTTGCCGAAAGTTGCCGACTTTATTTGATGTTCCGTGTGTTTCATTTGGTAAAACTTACAAGCTCGAAAAGTTGGTGCTTGTGAGATAGGGTTCAGGGATTTGGAATGTAAAAAATACGCTTGAATTTAGTGCCTTTATTTTTCAGTTGTAATCCTACTAATATTATAAATGTGAAAGAGTGGATGTTTGTTACTCAATCACGCAAAAACGGCTAAACGGATTAGGATGAAAGAAGAGTTCTCCATAATCTTCTCATAGGTGTAAGGTGTCCACCAATCCGCAATGGGCCAGCGTGGTGGACTACACCGTAGGGGCCTTAACCCCTTCTCATTGTCGGCGGAGACCCGTGCCCTGTAGTGAGCCGACAATGGGTTGATATGATGGTAATGATTGTTATTTTTCATTTGTATTAGGGCGCTTATAAAAAGGCTCAGTCAGAGTCACTCAGCGGGAGATGGAGAGAGCTATGTAAGGAGTATTTCTACGTGAGAACTAGAGCTATCCGAATAAATTACTCCTCATGACATCTTCGCAAATGCCAACCATTTTCGAGTAACGTTCTTCAAAGTCGAAGTCACATAGATGTCACTTTTGATGCGTTGATTATATACAAGATGTGAACATAGCAATGAGTAGTGATGGTGATAACTACATTCGTTAAGTTAGACTAAAGCTACGAGGGTTCCTGGTCTAAGAAGAAGCCCACATCAAACTTAGTCGGCTGTTCTTTTTGTTATCACCATCTCACATTGTCATTTGAAAATATTTAAGAACCAACCTGGTTAGAGCAATTGTTCATACCCAAGCTTTTTTATCGTTTACGTATTTCGCCTTCGTTTTTCTTCTTTCTGAAGGTTCTACTCAGCTAATAATTGGTCAAATAAAACATAAATAAACTTTAACTCAAAGATTAATATATAGGTATATTGAGTATGAGCAAACTGCTCACAATAGTTAGTGAATTCCTTCTGGCAAATGAACAAGAAGCCGGAACAATAAACACTCATGACGTTAGCGTTTCAGAAATAGCGAGCTTTTGATACCAACCGCTATTCAGATCTCAAATGCGGGGCGCTCTCAGGTAATGTGCTTAAGGAAGTTACATTTCATGTTAAATTCTGTTATTTCGTAGTATTACTATTTGTATGGGTAGTTCATCAGTCAGTGATTTTATTTATTTATTTAGGAGTCGCAGCGTTGGTCGACCCCTAACTAGGTGGACAGATGAAATCAAACCGCTGGATACAAGCAGCGTGGAGTTTGGACCGCCCGACAAAAATCTAATTTTGTAAATAAATAAATAAATATAAATATACTACGACAATACAAACATTGCCATCTAGTCACAAAGTAAGCGTAGCTTGTGTTATGGGTAATAAGATAGCTGTTGAATATTTTTATGAATATAATACATATAAATACTTATAATATACATATAAACACCCAGACACTGAAAAACATACATGTTCATCACACAGACATTTTCCAGTAGTGGGAATCGAACCCACGGCCTAGGACTCAGAAAGCAGGATCGCTCCCAACTGCGCCAATCGGCCGTCAAAATTCTCGTAATGACACACAGCCTGCAGTAGCTAAAACTGTAATTGAGACAGGAATTATTATTATCTCTTTTCAATACCAATTCCAATCAATCAAAACATATTTCTTGCTGTCATTGAATGTACACTGGTAAAAAATACTTACATAGGTACAAATGTCATTTTATTAATGGACCAACGAAATATATATTTTTGTAGGGAAATGATAATTACAAACTAAAATTAATTATTTACAATAAATATAAGCCGTCTAACTGTTTACCTATGGGCATGGTACCCAAAATGCTGGCGCTACTGCTTCTTTGAATTGCTAGACTTAGGTGTTGGGCTAAATAAGCGCCAGCTCTTGGGTCACCAGACGTAAGGACCAATGGACACGATGTTAATAACATTTTTCTTGTCCGAAGACCATGGGCCCAGAGTCTCAAACGCAAGCGCTGCAAAAACTTAATCATTACAAATAACGAAGTATTTACGGCGCTTAAGCGTTTGAGCAGATTCGGCAGCTGCTGCCGCTTTTTGGGACGTACTCGGCAAGTGAGAAGCTGCCAACGTATCAACGCAGGTCGCATCCCACACCAGCGCACGCCCCATCGACCACGGTACATTATCATACCGTCTGGTCTCTTGCCATCATCTTTTCATTTCTTTTTATCAGCTTTTAATATTTTACTTTAGAATTATACGTAGACGTATAATATTAATAAAATTGTAGCTACTATAACGTAATGCAACAACGATTTAATTACGTTCAATTCATAAGTTCGCAGATGTACTAAGTTCACGTCTAATAAATTAACAAGATTATCAGAACAGTGAGCTCCCCGCGATGTTACCGCTTCAGAAACAGCGAGCGTTGATTCAACACGCTATTTGAATGTTGTGTACATTGGACGAACTTGTTCAGACAAGTTCCAAAACAGTATTACAATACAAAACGTGTTTGCGCCGATTTCTAAATCGAAATTTGTAGTACCACAGTATATAGAAGAGATACAGTACTTCAAGGTCTTTGCTTTCTTGGTGCTGACTGCTTCTGATTGAGTTTCGAAGAACTTAAACTATTCATAAATCTATGTACAGCGAGAATAGTATATATTATTCTTGACTTAGAAAATAGCAACTACTGAGTTTCTTTAATTTCATTTATTCCACTACAAGTGCGCTTGACTGCAGGATTTCTAAATAGTATACAGGGGAGATACAGTACTTCAAGGATCTTGCTCTTTCGGTGCTGAGTGTCTCTTGGTACAAAGAACTTAAACTATTGATAACTCTATAGTTTCCTACAGCGGGAATAATATATATTATAGGATTCTTGACTTAGAAAATAGCAACTACTGAGTTTTTTTTTTTATTTGCTACACTACAAGTTCCCTTGACTGCATGATTTCTCTAGTAAATCAGTATACAGAAGAGATACAGTACTTCAAGGAATTTTCTCTTTTGGTCCTGAGTGCTGCTAATTGA
Organism: Pararge aegeria; assembly: GCF_905163445.1. Lineage (NCBI taxonomy): Eukaryota > Metazoa > Arthropoda > Insecta > Lepidoptera > Nymphalidae > Pararge > Pararge aegeria. Next base: position 9,752,019 of record NC_053203.1, read on the forward strand.
GGTTCAAAGAAATTAAACTATTCACAACTCTTTATAGTTTGACCCCAGCGCACTCTGTCGGTCTGATTTATGAATCTTTACCATCCAGGATGCCACCCAAACGCATACCAAAAAAAATCATTTTTTCGGTCGAGCCGTTTAGGAGGAGTTCAGTGACGTACACACGCACACAAGAAATATATATATAAGATAGTATTAGAAAATAGCAAACACTGAGTTTTTTTTATATATTCCACTACAAGTTACCTTGACTGCACGTTTTCTGTAGTACCACAGTATTCAGGAGAGATACAGTACTTCAATACCTTTGCTCTCTTGGTGCTGACTGCTTCTAATCGAGGTTCAAAGAACTTAAACTAATCATAAATCTATGTAGTTTTCTACAGAGAGAATAATATAAATTATCCTTGATTAGGAATAGCAACTACTGAGTTTCTTTTTTTTTTTGTTTATTTCTTCCACTTAACACAAGTTAGTCCTTGACTACAATCTCACCTGGTGGTAAGTGGTGAAGCAGTTTAAGATGGTAGCGGGCTAACCTGTAAGGAAGTATGGCAGTTATTTAAAAAAGCCACCCACTAGACCAGAATAGAGAACATTTAGAAATTATAAATTTCCAAGATGCCCCTGCTGGGAATCGAACCCTGTATCTCCCTCATAAATACACGCGCAAGTTGCGCCAGGGCGGTCATCAATAACAGACTTTCTCTACTACTACTGTTAAAAAAGAAAATAAAAAACGTTCTTCGTTTTGCCAAAACGTGTAAAATTTAAGTAAAGTAGGTACACAAAAATCCATACAATGTCTTACCGCGAAGCGATACTCTTATTTTTCAAAGGAAAATTCTTTACATACATAACCGAGCATTGTAAGAGCTTGCTACAGGAAAAAAATTCGACTGAATTTAAATTGGGCACGAACAAACGCCCGTTTGGTGTATTCATGAGATCTCCAGTTTCCCCTAAAAATTGCAACGTTCTATGATACAGAATTAAGAGTACGCAAACACTTCAGATTTTATGTTTTAAAATTTTTGTCGTTTTAACTTCTTAAGATGATTTTAACGAAAGCATTGCGTGGTTGTGTGTCTTGGCATATGCTCGAAAACAATCAGTAAAATTGTTAAATTAAAAAGAAATATGTATATATACATATATATATATATATAACTTATTTTTTTATTTTTTATTTATATACCAGAAATTGTTATTACAAACATAAAGAGAGTAAGTTAGTAAGATTTTTATCCACGTTTCTGATACGTGTCGCTAAGATGTGGAACGCCCTCCCGGCAAATGTGTTTCCTGCCACGTATAATTTGAGTACCTTCAAGGCTAGAGTGAATAGGCTTTTTCTAGGTGAGCGTGCTCCAACCTAGACCTCATCATTGCTTTCTAACGGGCATGATTGTCGTCAAGCGCTGGCCTATCGTTAATAAAAAAAAAAGATTATTCTTTAATGTGGATAGTTCAAATAAACTTAGCTAAGTTTTACAATGTTCCACAATATTCCCAAATGCGTCTGATGTCTACCAATCCGCACTTGACCAGCATGGTGGAATACATTCGAATTCCTTATAGGTAATTAATTATCTTTATCAAACTCTTTCAATATAGAATAGGTTGTAGCAACTTTTATGTCGAGCAAGCGACTTGTCGCATGCTTGATCTTAGTCACTTTACAGACGGAATTCGCGCAATCGCTGCGTTGAAAACACGCTATTAAAGACTTTGAGATTAGTTTTCTAATTATACAGACGTAAGAAATACAAAGTTTCCAAACTTCTTCAGTTTTACTCAACGTCTGCAACTAAGACTGGATTAAAAAGAAAGACGGAATGAAATTAAATAAAGCTAATGTTCTTAATCCATGAAATCCGGAAACGTTTAGGCCGAAGTCCATCACACTGGCACTGGCTTGGTAGATTGCATTCGGTATGACTGCGTTTTCACGCATTTGAGAAATCTCATGATTTATGAAGAATCGTGAGGAAATGATGTCTCAATCATTTCCTCACGATTCTTACCTGTTAGACAAAACATATGCTAAAGCTAATGTAGCTAATGAAAATAGCGTTTAGCTAATATAAAGCCATGCATAGAGTTCTTAGACAATTTAACAGATGAATCTTTAGCACAGATACTAAAACATTTATTTAAATCATAAAGATCTTATAATTTACAAAAAAGTGTAGTCAGGAGCTACACTTTGCTAAACTCAAACGTCGTTGGTTGTTTTACACGCCCACAATTGTCAGTGTTGGAAAGCTACCAAATAATAAAAGTCAATACGGTGGTCACCAACAACGATGCTTTTAAAACCAGGGTTTACAACTTTTATTTTCTTTTGTTATCAGCTTTTTATGTAGCCCAGTTTTAGATTTATATCAAACTAGATATTGCCCGCGTTGTTCGTCCGCTCATATTGCGTTTTTTCACTAATCCCGTGGGAATCATTAGTTTCCTGGGATTAAAATTAGTCTATGATACTCTGCGTCCTTTCAACTAACTCTATGACAATTTCAAGTCATTGGTTGCTTAGTTCGGGCGTGAAGCTAGAACGAAAAAACGCTCTCGCGCATTTATTAAAGTAAAGTAAGTAAAGATATAATGGGTCCCTAGACGGTATTAACAAAAATTTCATGAATTTTGTTAGTAATCCTTAATCTTTCTATTTGTAAAAGTGTTACCCTCTTATAAACTTATTAATTTGTTAAACTGACTCGTACACAAAAACTCCGTCTATCCTTTTCCTTGTCTATGGTATGTACGAAACCTGGCGCTCTTATACAGTCCGCTTGCATTTCCCGCGCTTTCCCGCCAACACTTTATTGGTCCTTCGAGCCGGATTTATTGCTCGAGTATAATGCTCGCAATAAACACTTGCAATCCAATCTTAATTATGCTTTAGGGTTACGTAAAACAGAACATTAAACTGTGCAGTTGATGAGTTTACGAAACTAATTTAGACTGAGTTAATGGGTTAATGCATAAAGAGGTGTTACTATGTTACGAGTAACATAACCACTTTATGTTTTGTATTTCTGAGATTTAACATAGCACCAAATTTGTCTTTATTACAGTTTTATATTAATAACAAATATTTTTTTTTGATCATCGTTAAGAATTAAAAAAAAAATTAAAAAGAATAAATGATAGAAAATTCTTACAAATGTTGAATAAATAAATATACTACTATAGGTTTGGTGTGGGCATTTTCTCGTTTGAAAGATAAAGTAGATGAAGAGCTAGAAATGGATGATTTTATTGATTACAACTTTAATATAAACATTTTGCCATGGGCTAGCATTTTGAGACAAATTTTAATGTTTCAATATTATTAATAATTTAAATTTACTTCATATTATGTCAAGACATTTAATAATAATTGTTCGACTAAATAGCCAGATCGAGTAGAAAAGACAAGAAAAATTAAAACAATACCCACGGTTCCCTGGCAGAGATCGCTACTTAGCGATAAGGCCGCATTTTGTATTCTACCAATTGAGGTGTATTTTTTTTTAATTTGTTGTCAGTAGGTACTTTCAAATAAAGAGCATAAATATATTTAAAAATCACCAAAAAACGTGGGTAAAGTCACGGACAGCAGTCAGTGAGCCAGCGAATCTATATCTATGACGTTTTACTGCACAAGTCACTCGGTAAACCAAATTGAAGCCAATCGAAAATGCATTAAGATTTCCGACAGTAAATCCATTCGTTGGATTATTCTCAAGTAACACAAATAATAATTTTCGGAGTAGTTACTTTGTTATTACGATGAAAAAGTTTTATTATATACAAAATGACTCAGATAAAAGTGTTTTTACAAAATGAATAAGATTAAAAATATATCTTAATTAGTCTTTAGAGAGTACGTACTTATTACTTTACTTGCTTATTCTTAACAACTAAAAACCATGTAACAATTTTACATGACACATCATCTCCCGTATGGTCTAGTGGCTAGGATACCTGGCTTTCACCCAGGAGGCTCGGGTTCGATTCCCGGTACGGGAAAGTTTTTTTTTATTTTTCATTAACTTGTCGCGAAATCTATATCGATCTTGTTTATTTCATTAGTTATATTATAAATGCGAAAAGTTGACTTGTTTGTTTTTTTTTGTTTGCCTCGACTACTGTACCGTTCCTGATGAAGTTAATCACATAGTATACATACAGTATTATTTATTCTGGAGAAAGAAAAAATATACTTTTTATCCCGGAAACGTCTGTACATATTGTTTAAGATTAAAGTGACGAACTGACTGATCTATCAATGCACAGCTCAAATAACTGGATGCATTACAAAGTCACCAAATTTTTTTTTTAGATCGTGTTTTTTTTTCTTTCGAGAACTACCGCTGCATGCGCTGCATAAACGGTTAAAGTTTCGATAAAATCATGCACTACAAAGTTGTTCAACTTTACATGTTCTAAAAATGTCCCGAACAGCATATATGACTATCTTTTAATGTTGAATTATACGCGGACCAAGTGGCGAGGGACCGCTAGTATAGAAATAAAGATAAATTAAAAAATATTAGGGTTGTTACAAACACAATCAAAGACAATAATAAACTCATGGAACTTTTAATTTTTTCATCATCATCATCATCACGAGAGCACGGGATTCCTCCCACAATGAGAATGGGTTAAGGCCGTACCACGCTGGCCCAGTGCGGATTGATGGACTCCACACACCTTTAAGAATATTATGAAGGACTCACAGGCATTCAGGTTTCCTCGCGATGTTTTCGTTTACGATTAAAGTAAGTGATATTTTAAATACTTAACACGAACATAACTTAAAAAAATTAGAGGAGCGTGCGGGGATTCGAACTCGGCCCCTCGTACTCGTAAGTAAAGTCGAGCTCCTAACCATTGCGCTATCACTGCTTCATATCGTCAACCCATTAATGGCCCAAAATGCCATGAGTCTTCTTTGGAATGAGAAGAGTTTACGCTGTATTTCATATTTTACAGATCGGCAGTATTAAGGTGCTTTTGAGAACGATATAGAGAACTCTCTCGATGTTTTCCCTTAACCAAAGTGTTATTTTAACTGCTTTAACCAAAAAACGCACGTTCTTTCAAGTTTTAGGTGCGTGCCAAGGAATCCCGGCCCTCCCAAAAAGGAGCCCGATGCTCTAACCACTCAGCTATCACCGTTTTTTAAAATTCTATACCCATATATTTGACGGTCTATTGGCGCGACCCTGCTTTCTGAGTCCAAGGCCGTGGATTCGATTCACACTACTGGAAAATGTTTGTGTGATGAGCATGAATGTTTTTCAGTGTCTGGGTGTTTATATGTACATTGCTATTTATTTATGTATATTATTAATAAAAATATTCACCAGTCATCTTAGTACCCGTAACACAAGCAACGCTAACTTGGGACTAGGTGGCGATGTGTGTATTGTCGTAGTATTATTTTTTTTTTATACACTTGTCCATTTCAGCTTTTTATGTGTGTACACGGTCGTTAGTTTTTGAGACCTTAGTTACACGATTTCGGCAAAGCCGCGGAAGGAAAAAAGCTAGCTCAATATAGCGCAGCTGCAAGATGGCCGAAAGTCTATGAAACGGAAGACCGCCTTCGACTTTTTAATACCCAAGTGGCAAACAATTGTAGCCAATCGAAAGTGCATTAAGAGTTCCGTCTACGCTCTCTGTAAATCCATTTGCTGGCCCATTGTTCTCCGCAAACAGACATACTTGTTTTGGAGTGCTTCAGAAGTGCACGAAGGGAAAGTGAAATTATATACAAAAAGACTAACAATAAAATGTTTAAAGCGCAAACATGTCATTGAAAGTGTAGTACATATTATACTTCAGCGTCTATCAAAGTCCCGTAGGAATCGTTTGTTTTCCTGAGATGTTACAGTCCATGCCTATGCCAAAAATCTAGTTGTTTGGTTGCTTAGTTATGGCGTAAAGTAAGGACAACCAAATAAACAAAAAAAGTGTGTGCGTGTAACCTTTACGCGCGATTAAGGCAAAACTTTTTATTATTTACTAGTTGTACCCTGCCACGCTTCGCTGTGGCACATTTTTATGGAATGGTTACGAAATGAGAAACAAAACAAAGAATACATTACATATAAGTTTATTTTTGCAATACCAGCTGATCGTTAAAAAAACTGTAGTTTCGCGGTCGCGGATATGTGACTGATGCAAAAAATAGATAAAAACAATCCTTGATGCGAATTATATATCATGCTAAAATTTCAGCTCGTCCGGTGCAGTACGAGTACTTTTGAGTTTTTGAAGCGTACACAAACCAATATAACATTTTTATATATATAGATTAAACATTTTATTTGTACACCACAACATTAATTTATACAAAATATAATAAAAACAGAAACATATAGAAAGAAGTAGAATACCAATGGCGGCCTTATCGCTTAATAGCGATCTCTGCCAGGCAACCTAATAAACTACCTTTGAATTAGGAAAAAAAAGAAGAGGAGAATAGACTGCTGGTGGTACAAATTTTAAAATACATAAGTACATGCGAATAACTACTTACTAATACATAAACTAAATATACACAAATAGATCAGAAGTACATGATATAATGAATAAATAAATATAAATATAAACTAATTTATTCAATAATAACCCTTAAAACTTATATTATTATTTATTGTTGAAAGATTAAAATGTTTCTGGGACTCCGCCCGTTTTATTTAATATTCACTATTGCATTTTACATTCAATTTAATATCACTTTTACAAATATTTTCTACTTTATTTTACTAATTAGAAAATTGAAGGTTAAATCAGCACATTTATATATAAACTTGTCATTGAATATTATAGAATGTCGCAATCGTCAGAAAATTGATAAATATTTTTTTTATTACAAAATTAATAAATAAACAAGTACATTTAGAGATTTTCAATAAACTTTGCAAAATATTTTTTTTTAAACTGTTGAATTTTTATTCACTTTGCTATTCACGATTGATCCGTTTGAAAATATTGGAAATAAATAATCCTAATTGATTATGATATTTGTCACAGCTGACGTGGAAGTCAAGAAGCGTGGAGTATATGACATTAACTGACAACCAATCCAAATTATAATTTTTAAATAGCAGAAACTACACAGATGTCTGACGTAAGCGTTACTTCCGTCAGAAAAAAATCTGAGTTACTGCCTCGTCGCGCCTAAAGAAGTTTTACTTCGATATGGATATTTGATAGTCTTTAACGCTAAAACCACTCCAATTCGGCAAATTCGACTGAAATTTAAAATAGAGATTAGATTAGTTTTTAGACTAGAACTTATGCTTCCTTAATAAGGAAATAATGTACCGGCAGAATTAATGAAAAACCAAAAAAACTGCAGGCTTAAGTTTGTTCCAAAGATGACAAGGTGCTGAGTGACGGTATTAGAGCGTCATGCCTTTTACCATGACGGCATAAATTTGTTTCACTCCCAAGTTGCGCCAATAGATGTTTCTCAATTTTAATTTCATCGCTGCATCAGCGTTGAGAGTAAAGAGAATTGTAGATGTTTATCTTTTTAATCAGTCTACTCTTCAAGCAACACTATCACTCAATACGCTTACAAGAACTCATTCTCCCTTCAAACAATAGCAGCTAATCGAAAATGCATTATGATTTTCTTTAGCTTAGTAAATAGCCTATTGTTCTCGTGCACGACAATTTCTGACTCGCTCTTGAATTTAGGGTTGTCAACTTCGAAGAAAAAAAAAATATCATTTTATGATATATTACTCTTGATGCTTATTGTAAACGGTTTTGTTTCAAGACCTCCCTGGCGCAACGGTTGTGAATTAGGAGGTCCCGGGTTCGATTCCCGGTAGAGGCAATTTGGGAATTTATAATTTTTTATTTTCTCTGGTCTGGTCTGTCAGGTCTGGACATGCCGCTAAGCAATTTAGTTTTCCGGTGTCGCGGAGAAAACTATTAGGGGTATAACTACAATACTCCCTTACAGGTTAGCGCGCTAACATCTTAGACTGCATCATCACTTACCAATAGGTGAGATTGCAATCAAGGGCTAACCTGTAGTGGAATAAAAAAAAAGACCTACGTATTGGGTTTCATGTTGTTTTTTTTTTGAATCAGTGAGTGATACTTTTTCTGAAACAACATAATATGTCCCTGATTTGATTATTTCTCCCTGCAATCATTATGAACCTACTGGCGGTCCAAGACACAGACAAAAGAAAGAAAGAAAAATTTTCACAAGAAATATACAGTGAATGTCAATACTGTATTCCTGTATTATTATTAATATAATTTAAAACAAACTAACTGGTACGAAAGCTATCCTTTCATCCTTCCACTTTTTACTACTTCTTAAAGAGATTTCAAATTAGAAGGTTTAGTTTAGATTTTACCGCATCCAAGCTAATCAAAGTACAATATAATCGATAGCTCCAATGTCATTGGATAGAAGCAGGCGTTACTTTGCGGAAATCCATGATACCTTAACGATTATTCATTGGAAAGTCAACATCTCCTGAGGATGATGCGGTTTCAGAGCGAAACATTAGAGGGTACATTATCGAAGATCTGTTTGGTATGGAGTATAAGGATTGAAGAAATTATAAATTACACAATATAGATTCTCCTGCTTTACGTGGAGTATAGCAAATTAAGCTTGATTTTCACAATAGCTCCAATGACCTTAAATCTTAAGACTTTGACACTAAATAATACACTGAATTGTAAATAATAGTAAATATATAATAAATTAGAATATATTTTGTATCCTGAGTTTTACTCGTATAAGTGAACTTATTCTTCTTAATTGTACTGCACTTTATTAAACATGTATGCCCTCGGGTAGCCAAAACGAAATTTCTTTTAAAGTTTAGATTAGTTTTTCTTTGTGCACTCTATTGTATATTTAAGCTTGGAAACAAAAGTTTAGGTACCACAATAATAAGATTACAAAAAAAGCTAAAACATCTTCTAAGTGGTATTATACATATGTATTATGTATGTATATATACATACATAATACATATGTATAATATGTATTATACATATACATATATATATATATATATATATATGTATAATACATATGTATATTAGATATATATATAACTATTGTATATAGTTCTTCTTTTTAGAAATACTGCTGTTTCTTAATAAATAACTACACGAAATGACAATGGTATTCTGTTATTCGCTTTTCCAGACTTTTCTTCACCATATACGAAGAACCTTGTCAGAACTTCACAAAATTTGATTGGGAGGAAAAAGCTGGTTCAAAGTTAGAATGAGTTTTATTCAGAATAAAACAGCGTGCCGATCAAGAAGAATGGAACTTTAAAAAGTGGCAACCCTAATATATAGTACATAGCACTTGTTAGAGAACACAGCAGGGGCGTAAATTTGTGTTTACGACTTATTTTCGAGTTTTTATTGTTGGGGTCTTGATTGCTAATTGTGAAGTCTTTGGTTTCATGACCTACGTCTTGGGTTTCATATCCCATGTGTTGGTTTTCATGGTGTTTTTTGAAATTAGTCAGTAAACTTTTTCTTAAACAAAATAAAATGTACCTGATTTAATTATTTCTCGCGTTATGAACTCGCAGCGGTGATAGCCCAATGGGTAGGACTTCGAATTCACTTTCTAGGAAGCGAGTTCAAATCCCGGCACGCACCTCTAACTTTTCTAAGTTCGTTTTTATCAATTAAAATATCACTTTCTCAACGGTGAAGGAAAACATCGTGAGGAAACCTGCACGCCTCAAAATGTTCTCAAAGGTGTGTCAAGTCCACCAATCCACACTGGGCCAGCGTGGTGGACTACGGCTTTCACCCCTTCTCATTATGGAATGAAGGATCACCAGTGCCTGGTAATGAGTTGATATGATTAACCCGTATATCGCAGAAGATCCATCCTGTCCAGAATGTGGTGAGGTGGAAACTAGTTTTAATTTCATAGCTGAGTGCCCCATGCTACGCGCTGGTAAGATGGGAACTACAAGGTAAGGACAGTTTAAGTGTAGAAGACCTAGCAAACCTCTCTATAGGGGATATCCTGAGGTTCACAAAAGAGACTGGTAGGTTTCAGGGAGGGATGCTGCCGGGACACCGGTAAACCTGTGTCTCAACATGGGGAATAGGGTGGAATAGTCCTTACCGAGGACTGATCACCCGTCTGGCAATGGCAGGCGTCCCCTCTATAAATAATAAAAATAATAATAACCTGTATATCAGTAACTTTGGATCTTCTAAAGATCTCTTCATTTCTGATTCTGTGGAGATACTACGAGTAAGTATTGCGTTTATTACTAGTAATATTCCGATCCTATATTGTTCAATATTCCAGACGATAAATGGTTAGACCAACGCAACTTTTTTTAATCTTTTATATATTACTGGAGGTAACATGAAACAGAAAATGGAAGAGGTGACCCCTCAACCAGATTGACCTCTTGACACAGACGTATCGGATACTCTATTCGGCATTCCACACGTTTCGGCCATTTCTGCGTCGATCGGTGATATATGGTGGTCATAATTAAGGGTGCGGAATGGCATATTTCATTCATTGTTCGCCTCGCGTTCGTAACACACTAGTGAGGTTGATTGCAGAAAAATCGACCAGAATTAATCGGTAGTGACGTAAAGCTGCAATCATTCCAACATACGAACATTAAAAGCTAACGATGATATTATCATCATCATATCAACTGATAGACGTCCACTGCTGGACATAGGTCTTTTGTAGGGAGTTCCAAATTCCACGGTTTTGTGCTGCTTGAATCCAGCGGCTACCTGCAATGCGCCTAATGTCCGTCCACCTCATCGGGAGTCGACCAACGCTGCGTTTACCAGCGCGGGGCTGCCATTCCAGCACCTTGGGACCCCAACGTCCATCCCTCCTCCGAACTATGTGCCCCGCCACTTCAGCTTCGCGACTCGTTGAGCTATGTCGTTAACTCTGGTTCTTCTACGGATCTTCACATTTCTGATTTGATCACGTAGAAATACTCCGAGCATAGCTCTCTCCATCGCCCGATCACGATGATATATTTACTAATATTATTAATGCGAAAGTTTAGATGGATTGATGGATGGATGTATGTTACTCTTTCACGCAAAAACTACTGAACCTATTTGATTAAAGCTTTAAATGGGATTAGATAATACCCTAGATTAATACATGGGCTGCTTTTTATCCCGCGAAAAAACCAAAAAATTGCGAATGAAACCGCGGACAACAGCTGGTATATAATAATGCAAGCTTATCTAACCAGCACATAGAGCTGACAATTATTTTCTATAACCTGGATATTTCTCACTACGGGACTTATTAACGCACTAAGCCATTTCAAATTTGGTCAAAATATTACGTAACAGTTGGATTTTTGGAAAAAAAAACAATTAAAATATCTTAAAAATGGTTCGCAAGTCTGTATTTATATTATATGTACTCTTGTAAAGTAGATGGTATTATATTATATTTCGGTATTTTGGGAAACATACTTAACCAATATTATCTAATTCCTTTTCTCCACCTTAACCCACGTTATGGGTTCGTGTTGTTTGAATAGAACTGGTTGTAAAAAACTGGATGTAACCTTAAAAGTAAATTCAACATCAATCCTTGCTAATACTATAAATGCGAAAATAATAATATCACTTACGTTATAGGGTCAACACAGCGTGTCATTATTAGAGAAAAAATTTTTAAAAAAAAAGAAACTCCATAAAACTTAAAACAAAACGTAAACGTAACGAATAATTAATGTCTAAACATTTCCACCGGAAAATAATTACTTCTGAAATAAATGAGACACCGAACACAAAAGACCACGGCGCGGCGTTGCCACAGAAAATTAATTTCCACGTGGCAATAACGCAAAATTGTAGGCCAAAATTATTTCCAAGAACATAAGACAAATGATCCGGAAGCTTGCCCCGGGCACTTCAATCGCTCAGCCGCATCAAGCCAGGATCTTGTGAAAAATGCCCCTTCCTCTGATGTAGTGTCGCATTAGGTGTCGCAAACTAGAATTTGAATGAGATAGACGACGCGCGCGAACTCAACTCTGGCTTAGGGATAGGATTTGTTGGTTATATTGCAGCGGGGAGTCACTTCTGCGAAACTGTGTTAACTGGTTTGTTCTTTCACGCAGAATCAGGTCAACGGATTGAAGGTAGATTCTACTGAGAAGAAACCAGCAAGACTCTTAGCAGTTACTCTTTTCCAACGTCAATATTGTGCAATCATCTTTTTTATATAGCGAGAGATGAGAGCGGAGGCGACAGCTCTTAAGACAAATGACCCGGAAGCTAACCCCGGGCACTTTAATCTCTCAGCCGCATCAAGACAGGATGTTGTAAATGCATTGAGATAGATAGAAACAATAGAACAAAATTCAAGACATTTTTGATACTAAAAGTCTGCCTTTTTGTTGTGACCACCAGTTCGAAGGCAGATTCTACTTAGAGTTAGCCAGCAAGACTCTTAACAGTTGCTCTTTTCCAACGTCAATGTTGAACGTCTGATTTTCAGAAAAATGATCCGGAAGCTAACCTTAACTACGATACTAAAAGTCAGCCTGTTTGTAGTGACTGTGACTCTTCCAATAGTTCGAAGGCAGATTCTACTAAGAAGAAGCCACCCAGACTCTTAGTAATTGCTCTTTTCCAACGTCGACATATAACAATAATTTTTTTATTGCTAGAGATGAGAGTAGAACTAACAAGCACTAGTGTTGGTTATAATTTCATCGGGGAGTCCTTCTGTGAGTTTATGTTTGGTGGTTTTTTCTTTCACGCAGAATCAGATCAACAGAAAACTGGGGGCATGGGGGCGCCAGCTGGAGACGGTTATAGGCTGTAAGATTTATACAAATCGCTTCATCCTATCCAATGTGTCTTCAGCGTGTAGGTACGTTTGCTTTGAAAACTTGTTTGTTCCAACTTTGGAGACAAGCTACAACGAAACGCGTATCGCGTGTGACTTTGAATGAATCTAGCACGAGTTGGAACTAGTCTGGTTTCATAGTTGAAAAAGCTTTATGCCTTTCGTGTTGTTTGAATAGAAGTGGTTGTAAAAAACTGGATGTAACCTTCAAAGTAAATTCATTAATCCTTACTAATACTATAAATGCGAAAATGTGTTCATTTGCCGTTCCTTAACGCTCTAAAAAAGTGTCAGCTTCATCATCAGCACGGGTCTCCTCTAACAATGGAATGGGGTAAAGGCACCACCACGATGGCCCAGTGCGGATTGGTGGGCTCCACACGCCTTTGAGAATATTATGGAGAACTCTCAGGCATGCAGGTTTCCTCACGATGATTTCCATCACCGCTACAGCAAGTGATATTTGAATTGCTAAAAAAGCGCCCCCATAAGCAGTCGAAAACCTACCCACTGGACACTCTCGGGGCGGGGTGAGGGGCCGAGTTCGAATCGCTGCACGCATCTCTAACTTTTTTTTAAGTTATGTGCGTTTTAAGCTATTAGAATATTACTTGCTTCAACGGATGACAGAGCTATATATAGATAGATAGATAGATAAATTCTTTATTGCACACTTTTTATAATATAAATTGAAAGCATAAATATAAGAAGAATAAAAATGCGCAAAGGCGGTCTTATCGCTTTAAGCGATCTCCTCCAGACAATATATATAGACTCATATATATAGACTAATATATTTATAGACTCAACTCAACTCAACTGGAGGAGGAAAGTTGCAACTAGAAACAAGACGTATCTCGTTACAGCATTTCTAGAGTCATTGAAGGCTAAATATAAAGAAGTTACAATAATGACGGTGCATACGGTGTCAGTACATATTTGCAAATTTAATTAATGTCCATAAAAATATTTAAAAAATTCAAACGAATATGGACTGTTACAATAAAGATATTAGGAGCAAAAATAAACTCGTTGTGCAGTTTACTAGGCTAAATAAAATTGCTAATTGTATATTATTTTATAACAAATAACCGAATGAAATATTTGAGATGTCTCTCTAAAAGTTCAAAGTTTATATAAAACGTAAGCTTACAGAAAAATCCTAGTATACTGTTAAGAATTACTTAAACGATACAAAAGCAAGGGTGTGAACTGCGCTAACTTCATAGCTTAATATTAATTGACTGCGACACGGTGCTAACAAAAAAAAATTGGCCGGCTAAGTTTGTTGTGGGCTGTTCTTAGATCAGGGCGCGTTTGGAACCCTCGTAGGTTTAGGTTGGCGAACAAAGTTATCACCGTCCCCTTACAATTATGTAAACATATACGTATGAAAGCTTCATAAGTCGCCCTGATAGGCCTTTTTTTTTGGGGGGGAAATCTTCAAAGATACCCGACCTCAGGGAAGATCGGGTTATGTGGGATTTTTACCCACTAAAACCCCCTCGTTGGCCATCCTCGGCACATAATTGGGATCTCCTAATGAAAGCATGAATAGAGAAATAATTTAATCGCCTCTAAGCTCAAACAGCTTTCGTCCTTACTCCCGTTGCACCACACGCAAACCGTTCATCTGGACACAATCTACCTCCAATACGTTGTAACAATGCCGCAATCTCGATCCAATTAATTTTCAACAAAACCAATTATTAGTTTACGTTACTACGAATGAACCGGGTTAAATAGTAGAGCTTTGTGACAGAGCTCGTCCGGGGATGTGCCACCGCAGCTTCTGCCGCCAAGCAGCATTGCTGAGTTCCGGTCAGAAGGCCGTCGTTTCCGGTGTTATAACAGGAACAAAGGAAACGCCTTACCCACTAGGCACATACGAAGCGGTGATAGCGTAGTGGGCAACGCATCTTCTTTCCTTTCGTGGAGACCGTGTTCGAGCCCCGGCACACACCACTGGCTTTTCGAAGTTAAGTTTTTTACCATCGAAACGAAAGGCACCGTAAGGATCTGCATCCCTACGTGGTCGACATACCGCGGACGCGTACGAAGCGGTTTGCATCTCGTTTCTGATTCACACCGCTAGGATCTGGAATGCCCTTCCAGCTTCCATTTTCCCCAGTACCTACAATATGAGTACCTTCAAATCAAGAGTGACTAGGCAAGCGCGCTCCACCTAAGGCTGCATCATCGCTTACCATCAGGTGTGATTGCAGTCAAGCCCTCGTTAGTAGCGTTGACTAGTTTGTAGCGCGCTATCATAAAAAACGTGCGTTTTCAATTCAAGCAATGGACATCTCACTTGTTTTAAACGGGGAAGGAAATCATCGTGAGGAAACCTGCATGCATGAGAGTTCTCCATAATCTTAACGGCGTGTGAAGTCTAGCAATCCGTACTTGGACAATGTGGGAGACTACGGCCTAAACACTTCTCGTATTGAGAGGTGACCCGTGGACCCTTGTAGTGGGCTGGTAATAGGTTGATGACGATGAAAAGCCGAGGTAGAGAGCCCTCTAGCCCAAACAACAAAAGCTGCTATACCTTGAAGCTATCATTATTTCCACTTTCAATACGTATTTCATTACAAATATTAACAAAGTCTGAGTTATTACAACGAAATTAGTTTGATACGAACTTGTGCACTTATTGTTTAGCACTCGGCATTGGAATTTAAACCTTTAAACGCTAAAAGTAAAGTTTAAAATCCCTCAACGTCGCTAATAACAGCCCCAATGGACTTAATACAACGTCTCCAATCGTACTCTACAAGCGGAATGGATGTTTTCATTCAATTTTCTATCGTGGGAACTGTACTGTCCAGTAGTGTCTCACAGTTTATTGGAAAACAAACTTTGTTATCTTAAACAGAGGGTCTTGTTTGTGCTGCGTGCTCTGATGTTTTATAGGTGCCATCGAGCGAAGCAAATTTTAGTGTTTCGTTGAGAGTGTCTGTAAAAATGTATGGAGCATTTGTGACACTATTATGCATCTATGACTATAGAAGGCGTTGTCTAAACTGACTGACAGACAACCTACAGCCGATAATAGCTGGACGTCATTTGGAATTTCAAAAGAACATACTGTAAGTTGATACCGTAGCTGTATGGATATGGCGCATTTTTGAAATGTGAAAATTCGGCAGACGTGTTTTTAATCTTTAAAGTGAAAAGGTCTTTAGCTATCATGAGCGACGTTTGGTTGGTTATCGCTGCACCTTTGAACTTAACATGCTCCTGACGTGTTGTTTCAGACTAGAGATGCATATTGTAGCGGCCTGTATGTACACGTATACGGATATATACATCATAATTATACAACGTGTAAATAAAAACCGAAATAATACTTTACAGGCTTTAGAGGTACATTATGTACTGTCTCTAAGAATTATCTATGAAACTGAAAACTTAATAGTTTTTGAGTAACCCACTGTTGGTTGATTGTTTTTTATTGAAAGAAATTAGATATAAAAATTAGAATCATGTACCAGGAGTACATGATTTTCACTATATTAGCACCGCGTCACGTAGCGTAGGCTCTATGCGTGTGTCGGTCTTTCATTTTCAATAGGGTTGTCATAAGTATACACTTTACACACTAAGAATTCGTTTGTATTGAAAAATATACATGCTTCTTTTAATTTAATATTTTTACAGAGTGATTCCTTATGAAATATACTTATGCACCCTTCAATATTATTCCGCAATTCTGGTACACTTTGTATATACAACGTGTAACAGAATTACGAAACACATTACACGACTATATTGTATATACCCGAATGTATCATATGCGTGTTTGACTTTGAGTGGGTAAAATCACCAACGTTCTGTCATAGCGGAAAGTGATGTTAGGCTGACCACTAATTATTATTTGAATTAATTAATTGTAAAGTATTTGTCCGTTACAATAGTCAGTCCTTAATATACTTTCATGCTTATTTAGAAAAATTGCCAAGAACAAAGTGCTTACTGTTGAAACAAAATTATTTCATGTTTTGAGCTTAGTCGTTTGAGAACAGTTTTTTTGACGTGACAACGTCTTATAAATTGGTTTGCCGGGTGACACTTCAAGAAACTGCGTTACGCTCCGCTCACGTTATGCGCTCACAATGAGAGCGAGTGAGAGGCACGCGTCCCTTCCACTCGGGCATGGTTAGCCCGCCTAAGAGCGAGAGAGACAGACATAAAAAGTGAAAGGCACGCGTCCCTTTGTAGTAAACGCTGTTTCATTGTACGCAAATGTATTGCAAGTTATTGTATGTATATTTGTATATAAATACGTATGTATGTGTAAAGGTAAAAATAAAATTTTGTTAATATGAAATTCAGTGCGAGATTCTTTGTATAAATTAATGTTTTAAATATAATTCTTGGTATAAATAAATGTTTTAAATTGTTACTATTATTTCATCCTTCTTCCTACTATACGAATGAATATTCACATTAAAATTATTTTACCACTCAAAGTCGTTGTCACGTAAAACTTTCGCCCGTATACCGACTTTACAGGTAACCAATTTTTTTTTTTTAAATACACACTTGTTATATATAGTTTTGGGAGATAAATAATAAAGAAAGAATAGTTTTAGTTACTTGATAATCATGCATTGCGTTTAAGGGTACGGGATCATTATTGATCAAGTCTGAGCAGCAACAAGGTATTTTTGAACTGTTAACTCGAATATTTTTTACGGAATGTCCCAATCTGATGAATGCACGTTTATTGTGGTGGTGCTACAATAGAAACTGGAATAGTAAACTGGGGCGACTCTATGTGAGCGGTGAGCCATAGCTAGATAGCGGTTACTTTATTTCAAAGACGTTTTACTTTGCACCAATTACTTCAAAGCAAAGCCTCAAACGTACATTAAGAAACTTACCTTCGTTTGAGGTATTCAGGACTTTTGGACGATTCGGCTTTTAACTGACTAATTGAAGTGTTCATAGACAGTGGCTAAGGCTTCGGACTCCCTTTCGGGGGACCGAGTTCGATTCCCATCACGCAACTCTAGCTTATTTTCGTAACTATCATCATCAAATATGTCCAGCGACTTAAACTCATTGAAGTCGCTGGACATATTTTTTTTTTTTTTTTATTCATACTCTTTATTTGTACACCACATCATTCAGAAATCAAAAAAAATAACAAACACTTACAAGAATGTAGTAGGATACAAAAGGCGGCCTTATCGCTAAGTAGCGATCTCTGCCATGCAACCTTACATACACAGACATAGGTCGGTGCGGAGTTCAAAATCTACGCTCCTGGGCCGCTTGTTTCCAGCGGCTATAATAATATTCATAATTATTAATTATGTTTGTAATTATATGCGTTTCTAAATTAAGCAATTAAAACGTCACCAACTTTAACGGTGAAGATAAATCTCGAGGAAAACTGCATACCTGAGAATTCTTAATATAGTTTTCGAAGGCGTGTTAATTCTACCTATCCGCATTTGGTGAGCTTTGTGGACGACCTTTCTCATTTTGGAGACCCGCGTAATGGATCGGAATTCCTAATCATAGGAATCTAATTTACCCGGCTATGTTTGTTGTGGGTTCTTCTGAGACCAGGGCGCGTTTAAAACCCTCGTAGCTTTAGGTTTAAGGTGGCCAACGAAGTTATCACCATCTCCTTACAATTATGTAAACATATTATATGTATGAATGCTTCATAATTGCCTGTGATGTGGCCTACATGAATAAAGAAATTTTGAATTTGAATTTTGCTATCCTACTTTTTTTATAAACTAAGCTGAGATATGATAATGTAAAATATTTATAAGAATCACTTGTAAAAAATTTATAATTGCTGTGATAATCTGTAAATTAGTGAAACATTTATTATGTGATTTCGCATGAATTAGAATAAGTCATAATATAGCAGCAAGGTAGAACCATGGAAACGCCTATGCTTACACGCAGACAATCTAGCGAAGACGGTGTCTAGATATTTAAATACTCAGTATTTTATTTTTATTTTATTTATTAAAGCCTAAACAGTTTACTTAATACTTAAAATTAATACAAAGAAATTTAGGGATACACCAATTAAGGATAGTGTTAAAAAGGGCAGACCCTTATATTATATTTTTGTGTGTTAAGATTGTTGTGGAAGCTATTCATTTATTTTAATTAAAAAAAACTTTAACAGCTTATAAAAGTGCCAATTTTGACGTAAAAAATGTCCGTCTCACAATATTTGCTGTTGAAAGCATTGCACGCAAAAAAATATAAATAAATTAATATCAGCTGTAAGTTGTCAGTAACAAATGTTAGAATAAAGGTGCAATAAACAACCACTTTCTTATTATAATTTTAGTTTGTATTGCTTAGAAAAATAATCCACTGTGTATTAAGATGACGTTCCCACCGCGAAGAACCAACGGGAATAATGTTAGTGTAATTGAGCAGGTAGGATCTTTAAAACGTGCTACATATTTCATGAACCAGTAATTAGTAGCATGGTTCTAACATGGCAGTCGTTTTGATTACTTCCGGTGTTTGAGTGTAAAACTCCACGACTGATGTATACCAGAGGAACATAAAGTTAAGGTAGTCTTACATTGAGTCGGAATCATATTAAAAAATTTTGTTCATACATTTGCACTAAATATAGTTCCATGACTTTGATTTTATTAGCAGTTTGGCGTATGGAAGTAGAGTAAACTTAATTTTCTTTCCGGAAATTAAATAAATAAATGAAGAAAAAAAAATATTTGTTGCGCTATTGAAATTAGTAATAATAAAAATAATAGCTTGCATCCGTCCCATAAAGAAAATACACACTCAATCTAGCCCAAAAGCGACTGATGATTATTTTTATAAATAATATGTAACATAAGTACATTTATATAGGAACACACACAGACACTGTTTGTTTTTCAGTGTTTCCCGGACACTGAAAAGCATTAATGTTCATCACACAAATAGAGTAATTTAACAGTAACAATAAAATTATGTCATGAAACTAATTCCATGCCACTATTTTCATAATGACGACTTTAGGGTATGGTTGGGATGATTGAATATATTAAAGCTTCCAATAAGAATAATTGATTAATATTTACTGTAGAAATTAATATTTCAATTATTTAAAAGAAATCAATTTTTTAATTAATGTACATGTAGTATCTTGACGCTCGCCGACAAGTTTACTTGTCGCACTCAAATTATTCTTGTCGCACTCAAATTTTAAAATGGGCAAACGGTTCTTTTTCAACCGCAACAGCGAGCGTCAAGATACTTTCCCCGCATGAGTAATACAAAATAGTATGTGCAACAAGTGCGACATCGATTATCCACTCAAGCGAGTGACCGCTTCACGCTCAACTTCGCTTTCGTGGGCAATCGACAACTTGTCGCACTAGTTGCACAATATACTATTAATGTTGCCTATGGTAACTGTAGATCGTACATAATAAAAGGGCTATCAATGCAGGACGATAAAATAAAACACGGTATATAAACTAAATTTAACTATTGTTAGGGTAAAAGTCTAGAAGGTAAAGAGCCGCACGGTTGTAAATAGTTGACACACTACGATATTGAGTTCAAAGTTGTAACATACTCATACAAGGAACTTTTGTTTCGCGGTGTGGCATTTTTTAATTAAAGAGCAGCGGAACACATTATTAATCTAGTAATTACATTCTTGAATGTGTGGGTCACATTCAAAGATGTCAAGATAGTAGATGGACAAAAATTGTTATCAACTGGCATCCCATGGATTGGAAGAGAAGACCCGGTAGGCCATTGAAAAGATGGGAGGACGACATCGCGAAAGTTGCGGGTAAGACATGGAGTACTCTTGCAAGGGACAGGTGCAAATGGAAAAATATGGAGGAGGCTTTTACCGCCGCTGGCGGTCCTTACGTAAATTAGATAGTATAAGTACAATAAGGGCAATATATTACTTAGCTATGAAAACATTAAAATAGAAAATAAGAATTTAGGATTAAGGAAAATTGTATTTAACTCTATTATATTTAGCCAGTAAGGTACTTAATTGTAAGGAATGTAAATCATTTTATTTTTTATTTATTTATATATATAAAACAAGGTTTACTATGACCCACAAATATTTGAATATATTTAGGTAAAAGTCATAATTTGGCCCTGGTGTGGGTGAGTATCTGACTCCTAACTAGTTATAACTGTATTTAGGATATCACATATTCTACCTACTAAATAAAGCTTTATTATTATTATTATTATAATTACATTATTTGTAAAACCTCGGATTAAAGCTTATTAAATTATTCATCTGTTTACAATAATAAATGAGAGAAAATAAGGAATTAATTAATGTAAGTTTATTTCGTAGTTATACGAAAATATGTATTTAGTAGGGAGTAACCAAACAGATGGCATCCCAAAAGACTTAACGCAGTTCAGAATGTACAAGTTCAGTTTTTCCTATATTGCTTGTCTTACTTGAAATAAGCTGAAGCTTGGGAAGCGCATCATTATGCGATTATCTCCTGCCTGTTCTAGCTCTGCTGACGTAATAATACGTAAGTGTAAAAACACTTTCGTTGAATTAAAAACATTTTTATTCCCATAAGACATGACACTCACATGAGCACTTAATTATAATATCTAAAACTACTAAATACATTAAAATGTTTTTTTCTTTCTTCCCTGTTAATCACACAATGTTTTCATGCAATTTAAATTTAGTCATAATATTGGTTTGTGGTAATGATGTATGCAAAAGTGAAAACAACTTCGTTAGGAGAGGCATCTTAAGAACAAGAAGTAGTGTAGATTAAAAGAGTATTCATGTTTTATTCAGGGTAGAGTCCAAACCAATAGAAGCTGACCGTAAAGTAAGCCTATTTGACCGCTTTAATCTGCTCACCCAATGTAATCGCAAGCTTAGATGTGGTAAACAAACAGACACCTTCGGTCCCGAACGTTATGTTTATCAATCAACACTTCAAGCGGAGTACAAACACAAGCATAAACATGGGTGCATTTTACGTCGGCGTCGTAGGTTAAGTGGATGTCGGGTTTGTTTGGGAGTTGTTGATATTACTGGATTATTTACTTGCTTTAGACGTTTCTGGATCTGTTTACGTAAAACTAGTTAGACTCTGGATTCAACACTGTCGGGACAGTGTTTTTGCCGGAATAAATAAAGTCACAATTCATTTATTTCATGTAGGCTTGACTCTACCATCAGTTCTGAAGGCAGATTCTAGAGAAGAAGCCAGCAAGAAACGTAACAGTTGCTCTTTTTCAATATCAGCGTTTTTACAATTATTATTCTATCTTGAAATTTGAACTTTATATTACTGGATTATTTACCTGCTTTAGACGTTTCTGGATCTGGGATCAACAACGTCGGAACCGGTCCACAAACCGCACTGGGCCAGCGTGGTGGGCCACGGCCTTACCCCTTCTTTTTATGGGAGGTGACCCGTCCCCTGTAGTGGGCTGGTAATGGGTTGATTATCATCATGATGATGAAATAAAAATTCTCAATTTATTTATTTCATGAAGGCTTATGCCACTTTTGACTCTACCATCAGTTCGGAAGGTAGATTCTTTCGAGAAGAAGCCAGTAAGAAACTCAACAGTTACACTATTATTATTTATTATTTTTATTTAACTCTTTATTTGTATACCACAACATTTAAAATATAACAAAAACAGAAACATCGAAAGAAGTAGTAATACAAAAGGCGGCCTTATCGCTTAATAGCGATCTCTGCCAGGCAACCTTAGAATTAGGAAAAAAAAAGAAGAGGAGAATAGACTGCTGGTGGTACAAATATTAAAAGACATACATGCAAATAACTACATGCTCATACATAAACTAGTGTGCACAAATAGATAAAAAGTAAATAATATAATAAATAAATAAATATAAAAATAAACTAATATATATAATAACAACACTTACATAATTAAATACTTTAACATACAATAAATGAGTAAGTACATATATACATACTATTAAAAGTCGTTAACAATATAATGGGCCTTAACTGCTCTTTTAAATATCGCCAGTGATTTGGATCGTCGTATGCTCAATGGAAGCGCATTCCACAATTCCACAGCTCGTACGCTAAACGAACGCTTATAAAATTTTGTCCTATGATAAGGCATACACAGCGTCAGCGCACGGCACGATCTTACACCAGATTGCTCACCAAGAAAAGTGAACTTCTCTTTTAAATACGAGGGAGTATTTAGATGAAATAACACACAGTACAGAAGAGAAAGTACATGCATATCCCGGCGACGACGAATAGGAAGCCACTTGAGTTTTTGTCGAAATTCGGAAACATGGTCATATTTGCGAAGGCCAAATATGAACCGAATAGCAAGATTTTGAAGACGCTCAAGTTTATTAAGCTGATCCTCGGTCAGATTAAGAAAGCTTGCATCCGCATAATCGAGAATAGATAGAAAGAGAGAATGTGCTAGCATAACTTTGGTCGGAATTGGAAGAAATGATTGCAGCCTTCGCAACGAGCTCATCGCCACAACCACATTCTGACTCAGCTCTTTGACATGCACTGTCCATGACAATTCCCGGTCGAGGTATACACCAAGATCTTTAACAGAGTCACAAAAAGGAATAGCGATGCCATTATAAATAACAGAAGGAATGCTCAGCCAATCAACCCTCGCGATCATTCCTGAGCTACCAATAACGATAGCTTTTGATTTTGCAGGATTGACCTTTAGCCCATATTGCCTGCTCCACTCAGAAATTGCAGCCATATCATTATTTATAGCTGCAACAGCAGAACCAAGATTTTGAAGGGTAGATGAGCGATATATTTGGATATCATCTGCATACATGTGATAGAGAGAAGAGATGTTTTGAGTAATAGAGTTAATAAAAATAGAAAAAAGTAAAGGAGATAACACGCCACCCTGAGGTACCCCAGCCGCAACATCACACCAAGACGAAAAGGACTCGTCAATCTGAATGCGCTGTCGACGGCCATTGAGGTAACTCCGAAACCAGTCTATTACTGATGGAGATATGTTAATAGAGCGTAAAAGACTAAGCAAGATGTCAAAGTCAACAGTATTAAAGGCATTGCTAAAGTCAAGCAGAATAAGAATTGTTAGCTGCTTGTTATCCATCGCCCATCGAATATCATCAGTTACTTTATCATCTGCAAGAGCAGTAGCCGTACTATGACCAGGACGAAAGCCAGATTGCATGATGCAAAGAACTGAGAAGGTTATTCTTATTAGGAAAGAGACTAAGTTGTTGAGATACGAGTTTTTCAAGAACTTTTGAGAGAAATGGTAATATAGAAATGGGGCGAAAATCAGAAAACGATGAAGGGTTGTTTTTTTTAGGTAGAGTAATAATCTGAGCAAACTTCCATTCTTCAGGGAATTTGCTACAGAGAATGGAAGAGTTTAAGATATGGGTTAGAATAGGGGAAACAACGTCAAGAATTGGAATGATCATATTACGGGTAATGCTATCTACACCAACAGCATTCGATGCAATGGATATTATGCTCTTCTTAACATCACATTCAGTAAAAGACTCGAAGGTAAATGGTAAAAGGTTAGGAGTTGAGTGGGAAGAAAGAATTCTAAGAGTACGTTCTTTATCGGAACTATTAATTGTATCAGAAGTAGAAAAATGTTTATTTAGGAGTTCGATATCAACGTTAATAGAAGATCTATGAGATGATTTACCAACTCCAAGAGACTCAAGAAACTTCCAGGTTTTAGCAGTGTCACCACTTTCAACAGACTTATGAATATGGCGTCGTTGAGCATCCCTACACAATGTATTACAGCGATTCCGTGCTTTATGATATTTTTCCCGGTTAGCGTCAGTATTATTTGTTTTGTATTTATATTTCGCCGCGATCTTTTTGTCCATTAAAATTTTTATCTCTTCTGATAACGAAGGCGCCGGTAGATGTTTCAGCTTGATTGGTCTTAACGGAGCATGCGTATCGTAGAGTTGCGTTATCAGGGAATTAAATATCTCAATTTTGCGGTCAACTGAGTCAACAGCTGCGATAGCCGCCCAGTCCAGATGACTAGCATCATCACACAAGCGACGGCTGTCAATTCCTCCAAAGTTACGCCGCAGAAGTACCCTCGATTTTGCTTTAAGTGGACGTATTTTATATGAAAGATAAATCAAATCATGGTAAGAAAATGCATCGGCAGGACACTGGCCATGCTTAAAGACGAAATCCGGAGAAGATACCATAATAAGGTCAAGAAGAGAAGGAGTACAACCAGGAGAATAATGCGTAGCAGCAAGGGGCAGGACAGACAAATTACAGGATTCCACTGTAGTCAAAAATTTACACTATTTCAATATCAGAAAAAGATGACGGCAGAGTGGCAGCTTTAAGATGCAAGCTTTATCCATGCAAAATTTGGCCAAGATCGGCGTTGCTTTGCAGTCAATATTGAGTAACAAAGACTATTAAAAAACCTTGCGGGAACATTTCCAGGATACTTCTTTTCTAAAAAGAATCCTATGTCTATTTCTACGTTACAAGCTCTATATAATGTGCCAAATTTCATCAGAATCAGTTCAGTGGGTGGGCCGAACATAGGTGACAAACAAACACTCTTTAACAAATATATTGCCTTACTAATATCTACGAGTATATATTAATACGAGAAGCAAAAACATTGTACCCCTTTTTACGACCATTGCACGGGCGGAGGTGTATGAAATTTCCCACACTTACAGTTCATATATAGAGGGAATTCAGAATGCTCATATATTTTTTAAATTATGCATACATCTATCATTTCATCAATAAAAAACACAGGACAAACACTACATATATATATAAATTTATACATATAAACTGTTTATATATATATATATATATATATATATATGTATTTTTTATATTGTTGCTGTAAGATTGGCGTAATGATATTATGAGCAAAGTCAGAGGTAAGATAACTGTGAACGGACTGTATCTATATTCTTTTTTTTTGGATTAATTTTTTTAAGAAAACAGGCTTATTGACAGTGTAAATTTGGCGAAGTCTGTGATGAAAGAAGAAAATAGAACCTTAATAATGTTCTAACTTATAATTGAACTATGGTCGAATATCAAACAGTAGACGGCGACTAGTTATAATGATTGTGGAATATTACTACAAAGTAAAATGTTTTAAAAACACTCGTGTTTTGACCCTTGAGCATTGAGGCAGCCATTTTTATTTCATTGTCATACGCACCGTAATGCTTTATGAACTCCAAGGGCGGTAGAGGGGTCTTCCGCCCCGAGGTCACAGACAGTCCTGGACGTTTTTCAATTTTTTTTCGTCGTAGACACTATTGTTTTTTTTGTTTGCATACTCTTAGTTTTGTCATTCAATTGTCTGGTTTCAAGTTAGAATCTAAGTAAGGTACGTGCATGCTACAAAATATATCAATGCGACAGTGTTTTTGTATGTTTGTTTTTACTTCACGAATCACAATCACGAATCAAGCAACCAAATCTACTTTCCGTTTGTTCTCACTAAGGAAGGATTGTCTGTCCTAAGATGTTTCGTCAACTGACATGCAAAATTAATTTTCTATTAACGTTCATGTACGTGCATAAGCGATGCCATATTATGAATTACATACTACAAAAGATTACCTTATCTAAGATTATTAAATTATATAGATTAGATACCAAAAAATAAAGAGTTATAATAATTAAATAGTGTAAATATATTCGGTATAATGTCAATAAAATTTAATTCAAATTCAATAATGTTTTATTCATGTAGACCTTTATTTACAGGCACTTATTAAGCGTTCATACATTTAATATGTTACACTAATGTTAGTGATGGTGATAACTGCATTCGTTGACTTCAAACTAAAGCTAGGAGGGTTCCAAACGCGCCCTAGTCTAAGGAAGAGCCCGCAACAAACTTAGCCAGGTTTTTCTTTCTTTTTTATTATCACCATCTCACAGTCTAGTTAATGTTGAAATAAGAGCAATGAAGTAAGATCAATTCATACCCAAGCTTTTTTATCATACATGTAACCCTTAATATTATAATAGGATTGTTCAATAAGCTTACGTTTTATATAAACTCTTAACTTATTGAGAGACATCTTAAGGATTTCATCTGGTAATTTGTTATAAAAAGATATACAATTACCCTTAAATGAATTACTAATTTTATGCAGCCCAGTAAACTGCAATATCAGTTTATTTTTACTTCTACTTAATACTTCTAGTAAATTTCAACAAGAACTGTAATCAAAATACTTATACGTACAAATTTTATCGTTCTATATAATGTTATTTGTTCTAGCATCACTTCTAAATGCCTTAACAGACTTGGATGTAGGTTTAAGGTATTTTAAAAAGCTAAGACTACACCGAGTGTCAGTAATTATAAAATAAAGAAAAAAACAAAATGGCGGCTATTTGTAGCCATTTTCAATCTCCAAATATCTATTTAAACAAAATGGCTTTCGAAAGCGGGTTTGTTCAACAGTTTTTTTATCTACACCTTAAAGATTAACACGTTACAAAAACATTCCCGGAAGAAACAAAAGCTAGAGTACTGAATTCTAAGCACAACATACCGAGGCAGACCGTGGTACAATTTCAGGTATTAACATTTCATCAGGCTAAGTTCTAAGCGTGGAATCCCGCTCTCGCCCGACTAAATAAAATGCTCTAACTAGAGTTAAGTTAAGAGCTAGCGTACACGTTTTGTAGGTAATAAAAGGAAAATAACCTGTTTTGTTTTTGGTAGATCCCGAATATAGCCTAGTTTATGTAATTATATAAATGATAAATAAGTCAACACATCGCCATCTAGCTCCAAAGTAAGCGTAGCTTTATGGGTACCAATATGGCTGATGACTATACTTATAATATAGGTACAGATAAACACACTGAAAGACATTCATATTCATCACACAAACATTTTCCAGTTGTGGGAATCGAACCCACGGTCTTGTCACTCAGCAAGCGGCCGAAGCCTCCCATCAAACCAAGACCAGTTAAAATTCGGATGTTATAAATTCCAAATAGCCGGAATTCAAACACGGTACCTTTAACGACACAGCCTCACCGCTGCACGAGGAAGTTTGTCCAATCCAGTAATCGTAAATATTAAAGAAATCAACATAACTTAACGTGCCTAAGTGCGTTCTAAGGTAGCCTGGCAGAGATCGCTACTAAGCGATAAGGCCGCCTTGTATTCTACTTCTATTTTTACGTTTCTTTTTTTCTTGTATAATTCTTAATGTGGTGTACTAATAAAGAGTTATAATAATAATAACGTGTTAATTTTGTTTTTGGATACGTTACACAGTTCCGTGTGGTGGCGGTAGATCAGACTACAAGTAGTTTGTATTAAACGTAAGTTTATAAAAAAGTCCTATTATAGTATAAAGGACTACGTAATCGATAAAAAAGCTTGGTTGTAAATTATTGCTCTTCTAATAATTTAAAATGACATTGATAACAAAAAAAACACCCGGCTAAGTTTGTTGTGGGCTTCTTCTTAGACCAGGACGCGTTCGGAACCCTCGTAGCTTTAGTTTTAAGTTTACGAATGTGGTTATCGCCATCATCTCACTACCGTGTAATTCTTATGTACGCATCAAAAGTGCCACTCCTGTTCCCACGGGTGTCGTACGAGGCGATTAAGGGAATATATCTGTGCTACTACTACCATCGTCGGTAGAGTCCTTTAGTCCAGCAGTGGACTGATGTAGGTTGTGATGATGATGATGACGATATTCTATACGTCTATAACTCCCTAACTAACCTTGTATTATTATGGACACATCCTCATTACTTACTGGCTGAAATAGCACAGTAAAAATTATTTGAATCTATAGATTCAATTAGGGATTATGTTTATAAAGACATATTAGTCTTTATAAAAAAAAAAGTGGATATAAACAGTCGACTTACAAGAAATGGTCATAAATTAGTGGCATCTGCATATCGTCTGCGAAAGGTGCAGAAGTCATTTGTGGGATTGAGTATACGCTTTTATAATATGATTCCTAAGGTAATTTTGGACCTACCAATAAATAAGTTTAAAGAATGTGTAAAAAACATTTATTACAGCGAGGTTATTATACAATTGATGTGTTTCTTAATGACAAAGTTGCTTGGAAGCATCCGGCTCCGCTTTCATTTCTCACAAGATAGAAAAATGAATGTTAAAATGTAAAATGTAAATTTTTGATGTTGGAAAAGAGCAACTGCTGAGTTTCTTGCCGGCTTCTTCTCAGTAGAATCTGCCTTCCGAACCGGTGGTAGAGTCACTACACACGGACAGACTTGACGTTTTTCAAAAGTGCTTGAAATATATGAATTTTGAATTTTGAATTATATCATCATCATCATCGTCACATCAACCCATTACCGGTCCACTCCAGAGCACGGATCTCCTCCCACAATGAGAAGGGGTTAAGGCCGTAGGTCACCACGCTGGCCTACCTTTGAGAACATTATGAAGAATTAACTCTCAGGCATGCATGTTTCCTTACGTTGTTTTCCTTCACCGTTGAAGCAAGTGATATTTTGATTACATAAAAACGCACATAACCTAGAAAAATTAGATATGCGTGCTGGGATTCGGACTCAGCCCAGCGAAAATGAAGTCGAGCTCCTTCCCAATGCGCTATCACCGCTTCAAAAATAACCATACCAATAAAGTTAAACCTATCAACCTGCATTAGAGCAGCGTCGATTTAGAGATCTTAATATCTCTGCATCATGAGACTTTTGGTCCTATTGCCGATTTTTCATTGAACTTAATTATCAAGTGTGCACAGGCTCTAACTAGTTTAATTTTAATCCGGAGAGCAGAAAGAACCCTGCATACATAGGCATACCTAGTTAAGTTAAAGAAATTGCAACAGTAACCTGTAAAAAGTGACTCTTAAACTAAATTTAGAATGGCCAATATATTAAGTATGTTAAGACTACTTGTTTGACTATTTAAAAAAGTTTCTTTTAGTATTTATATAAAAGTTAATAGATACTTATTTATTAGGCACTATAGAGACGGACTTTGAAATTACCGTAATAAATGAAATTTATTAAATGCATGTTTATGAAAAAATACATTCATAATTTCTAGACACACAAATCATTTCTTGTTGTTTATTTACATTTTTCAATATCTTTTAGGTGTTTTTAGAATTTGGTTAATTTTAGCTTATCTAGTAGTTTTTTAACTTTATTTAATAATATAAATAATTGCAACTTATTGAAACCAACTTTTATTGTAATTGTCACCACATATAACATTATGAAATAACTGCAAAAAGTCATCAATGTATAAAGAACCTTTACACAATCACTTCAAAACGGTTCTGATTGATTTTTGGGTTGGTTAATAATAAGGGTTCAGAATAATAGAACGAAAAAGGGAACCAATGGTACCAAGTACAATGCAAAGTAAATGAATGAAGCCAACGAACTGTAAAGGAAATAATTTGCGCGTTATTCAAATTTAAAGCACGGGACATGCATTTTGTTGTCACGATTATGTAGATACTACTTACGACACAATAGGTGCATATCAATTGTACGCGCTAGATACGTTCTGTTATTAAGTTATTTTTAGTAGCGATACACGCGGCGCCATGTACAGTGTTAAACGCTCTTATTTTAGTATGTCCGTCATCAACGCAAAGATCATACACAATTAGGCCTGGACTACTGCGCTTCAATGTCATTTTTGTCGGCAATGAATGATTGATTGAGAATTCAAGTATAGATTATGAAATAAGAACAGTAACAAAACACACCCAATTTTATACTTCATTCAGTCTTTTTGTATTCGTTGATTACATGCTTCTAGTAATTTAAATTACTTGACAACCAGCGTTAAAGCTAAGATTAGCTATTGAAACTTATATTTGACTTACATATTTCGTCGTTTTGTCCTTAGCAACAGTAACATAAAGTTTAAATAAATAAAGACGTAATATTCCACCTTGCGGCACACCTCAGCGGGAAATTACCGTCCGCGGAAAGGAACGTAGATGTAATCCTTCCGAACGGCTATTATATATCCCTATCATTTAAATGCAAAACGGTAGTTAAGCCCGAGGAAGTTAGCTGTACCACTGTTTATCGGATATACAGATGAGCAGCGCATTATTTTACCGCCTGATTCAGGTCAAACTTTTTATTGACTGTCTAGCAGACTGTAAGAAGCTTGGTTGCCGAGGACTTAAAGAAGAAGTAAGGTTAGTGTAATTGATATGACACAATTAAAAGATAGGTGGCGGTGCGACTTACTGTTTAACAAAGATTTAAAACATACATTATTAGGGAATCAAATTATTTAATAAGATTCCATTCTCCAATAAAAGAAAAACCAGGCAAACTAACTAACAGGTTTAAAAGTCGTTCGTAGTTATTGGACATTTTTATGAAGAAATTTATTGATGCCTATTGTATTGTATATCTACATAATCGTGACAGCAAAATGTGTGCCCCGTGAATTTAATTTGAATTTATATCCTTTACAATTTGTCGGCTGTATACTTTTTTCTACATTTTGCTTTGGTAAATTGGTTACTTTTTATTTTTATTATTCTGACCCTTTTTACTGACATTTTATTAATTATAATACTTAAAACATGCTGTTTTAGTAATGAAAACAACATAACTGTTTGGTTTATGAACTGTGGCAGTATCGTTCGTCTTCAAGTTATGCAGATTCGCCGGGGAATATCATGGAAATGAAATCGTTCAAAGTTACGTCAGCTGTGAAAGGAACATTTGGCTGGATCTGGTTATTGATACTGTACCATAGCCACTTGGTCTCTCATCTGCATCTAGCGTCTTGAACTGTGAAATTACAATCCACACGAAATATGTTTGTCAGTAGTTTTGATTACTAAGATAGATGAGATTTTCATGCCTCGAAGTCGAACCTTGTGGTAAGGATGTTCCATTGCAGATACAAAAGCGCATAATTTTGATACTGTTTTTTGTATTTATCCGTAAAAAAAAATTTAAATTGTCCAGCTCGTGTTTAGGTAGTGCGTCCGCCATCTGACTTAAGCCCAAACATCAGTTATTTGTACTCCATGTGAATAAAACCGTTAAAGCTATTCCACTTTGAAGAGTCTGGGGGGTATGTGCAATGGAGTGCACAGGGTTTTTGAAAAGGGTAGGAATACAGCAGAAAGATGGCATTAAATGTAAAAATCCTCCCCTAAGACCAGAGTTTCATAAGAAATAAATGTTGGATGGAAGTAGGCGTAACTCCTTAAAAAAGCAGGAAACAATAATTCAAAAAGTCAACATCTCCTGAGGATGCTCCGGTGTCAGAGCGAAACATGCGCAGAGAGTGCATCGCCGAAGATCTGTTTTGGGTGGTAAATTCCACCATACAGGTTCTCTTGCTTTTCGCAGAGTGTAGCAAATAAAGCTTCATTTCCATAATGAATTTAGAAATAATCAATTTACAGATGAAATTTGAAATCAAATCCAACATCTGCCACCATCTGGAGATTTTCATGAAATTGAGGGTTTCATTCAAATCTCCAAAAAAATAGTTTCAAATTGATAAATAAAAAACTTGAAAGCGAAGACTGTCAATATGAATGACCGTACTTGTTAAGTATTTGCCTAACATAAAACCTAAAGTTATTAATGAATCTCCTTGATTAATAAGAGCCCTTTAACTCTCAAGTCGTTAGAATTGAAAACCGACTTTGTGGTACTTAGAAATCAACGGAAACAGGGAAGGTTCTTTACAATGGCGAAAGGCCAAAGTTTTCACAATCATTGTTAGATCGAATTGAAGCTACGCCGAGATTCTTGGCGTTCGTGACCAGATAAATTAAGTCGCATGGGCTTTTTACTTAGTTTTTTAAACTAGTGGAAGTAGATATTTAAAAAGGGTTTTTTTCTCCTAACCGTTGAGAAGTTTGAGGGAAGTTTAATGTTTTTAACAACCTTTAATGCAATAAATTTGGGTAACTTTTAAACATGTCTTAATTAGTTAAATTTCGTCTGTAAATTTGTTTCTGTGGGTAATACATTACGTGTCTAAATAGAAAACACGTTGCTTTTATATACAAAAGCATGTACCATTTTTGTAAACTGATCCCAAACACCTCTCATTTATATATTCTCTACTTTTACGGTTGCTTGTAAATAAAGATTATTATTATTATAAAGCTTGGAGATGGATATATAATACTTTTAAATCCAAGAAAACACTAGGGCAAATTTCACGAAGTATTTAAAAAATATCCCTTATTACCTATGCTTGGTTTCACAGCTAAATCGATCTTAGCAAAACTTGCTGTAGAGCTTTCGTCCTGGAGACGGAAATAGGATCCTCTTATCCCGGAAAAACAAAAAGTTTCCGCGGGATTTTTAAACGAACCATAACTAACCCGAACGAAATCGCGAGGAATAGCTGTTACTTCGTTAATACTTTAGAATAGACAGCGCTCTGTAAACTATATCCTCTCTTTTCAATCTCGCGAGTCATTGCGATCCTCAAAGCGACTTTGATGAGACTACGTGACGCCATTAGCAGCTTAATGGAACACGTAAGTATGGTTACTGCATTCCACCTGAATATTACTTTACTCTATAAAGTAATAAATTGCTTTTACTATATTATTTTCCCTTTCTTTTTACACGCTTTATATTAGCTTCACCTGTATGTATGTATGTAACCGACCCCTTTGAGATCGATTTTGTCCCACTTTGAACAATCAGATTTCTTTCAAACTTTGTAGACATATCGAGGTCCGATGACAATATACTAATCTGAGAAGATTATTCTAATTTTCACTATAAAAAATAAGATTTTTTTAGTTTTTTTTACTGTTTATTTTTGAAGTGTTTACCTTATTAACGATTCAATTAATATTTTAGTAACAGCAAAGCTTTTGGTGACAGAGCTCATCCGGGGAAGTACTTTCGGACTGAAGGGCGTGGTTGCCGGTGTTATTACAGGCACTTGAGGCATAACACCTACGTCTCAAATTGATGGACACAAGGCGCATGTTGCAGGACGTGCTCCTTGCATGCACTGGGAAGTGCTGCTGTGTTAACAATGGTTTTCAACTTATCACCAGGTGGGCTATCTGATTGGTCCGTCGTATTAACACAAACAAAAAAATCACAGCGTCAAAATATACAAGGCGAGGGCGTCCATAAATTACGTGAGGTATTTTTTAAATTCTCTGTCCCTCCCTCCCCCTCTGGTGAGATGTCGTGAGATTTTATTCCATCCCATCAACCAATCTCACGTGAGATTTTTTTTAAATGTGGGTTTCTTACGTAAACGCGTTGGATTGTTATTTTAAAAAAGAAAAAAAAAATTGTATAAAACTAATATGGTGGTTTATGTTTATGGTGTTATTTTGTTTCGAACGAATTAGTGAATAATCTTAATAGTATTACGATTGCATTTAAATTTTAATCTGAAGCATGTACAATCTAGATTAACCAAAATAGTATAATTTTTATTGGTTTCAATCAGAAAAAAAATTTCGTGATATTTGCCGAGACCCCTCTCCAACGTAAGATTAGACGAGATTTGACTCAACCCCCCCTTAAAAATTCCACGTATTTTATGAACGCCCCCCAACGCAAAAAATTATCACTAGTAGGTACTGGATTTTGGAAAGCTAAAATGATTTCAAACAACCTAAAATATTCCAGATTTTATATTAAAGTACGTACTTTTAAGTAAAGACTTGAAATCACATTTACACATTTGATTTTCAGTGTGTATATTATATGAAAACGGAAAAAAAATACCGGCAACCATGCCCTTCACATCGGAACACAACATTGCAACAATGCTGCTTTGTGGCTGAAATTAACACGGCGATAGTACTTCCCCGGACGAGCTCTGTCACAAAAAGATCTAGTTCTACTAACTAACTAACTAAAGGTAAGATAGGTAGGTATGCTAAGAGCTCGTAGTAGCCCTGGCAATCAGTTGGGGTTGTTGGTAGACGTCTGGGAAGTATACAACGGGGTCCCCGGACGTCCAATAAAGCCAACGAGAGGGACATGCCGTGCGGTTTTTAGTTCGGGTAAACGAGTCCCACATAACCTCTGTCCAGGACAGAGGTAGCCATAAAGCCACCACCACCACGACAAAAAAAAAAAGGTATGCTTAGAGCTCGCAATCGTTTTTATCACTATGAAACTAACCCATCGGTTGAGAAACCCATTTCCAACTCGCTTTACATGTGCAACTGGTAACTCTTTATGATAGGAACAACGAGTACGTCACGTTCATGCGTTCATTAATTATAACCGAGCAGGCAACATCCAAGAACGGTTTCCACACAAGGGAGATAGAAATATCATTTGTTGACATTCCCGTACGTGTTACTCGTTTCCATCTGACCTCAAAGCTTTCAGAACGGACAGACGTTAATTATGCCTGAATTCACTTCCAATTCGTTAATGGAATTTGAAAGGTCGGACCTAAATCCCAAAAGCAATATTCCTGTATTGGTGCCCGGTGAACGTTCCCAACGTGTCTGCCTTAGCTTGATGTATTTCATCCTTACTAATATTATAAAGAAGAAGAAGGATATTATTGAGAAGCGGTGATAGTCGATGGGTAGGACTTCGACTTTACTTTCGAGGGGCTGAGTTCGAATCCCAGCACGCGTCTCTAACTTTTCTAAGTTATGTGCGTTTTTAAAGAAAACATCGTGAGGTGACCTGCATGCTGTAGAGTTCTTCATAATGTTCTCAAAGGTGTGCAAAGTCCACCGATCTAGACTACGTGGTGGACTATAGCCAGCGTGGTGGACTACGGCCTTATCCCCTTCTAATTGTGGGAGAAGCCCCGTACCCTATAGTGGGCCGGTAATGGATATGATGATGATGATGAATATAATAAATACGAAAATGTGTTTGTTTGTATGTCTGTAGTTCCTTCACGTCCTAACTGAGCAACTATGAATGAATTAATATACTTTTTATAGATGAATATATACGGCCGACTGGCGGAGTGGGCAGCGACCCTGCAATCGGAGTCCAAGGCTGTGGGTTCGATTCCCACAACTGGAAAAAGTTTATGTGATGAACATGTTGGCCTACTTTATAAGCAATTATGTCTAGTGGTAGTGACTCTACCGGTTCGGAAAACAGATTCTACCGAGAAGAGCCGGCAACTGAAACTGGCTGCTTCCAATCTACCTTGTCACCAATAAATTCATCAAATGTTTAGTTACTTTGCTGTACTAGATGTGTTTTCACAATTTTTTTAGTGTATGCATTGGTATGTCGAGAAATACCTTAGGAATCACATTGTAAAAGCCTTTACTCAACCCCAAAAAGGAGATCTTACAGCATAATATTAGTATGGATTTCAATCTGTTCTTTATTCAAATCAAAATTCAGGCAAAAGTTACAACGCATCATACAAGTGACATCCCCGTTAGGAATCTGTGACGTAGCGCAATCCAGTCAGGTACCAGCCCTATACGATGTAGAACAGAAGCCTTTTTATCGTGCAAGACTGATTGCCCTGAATTAGTCAGCTATTTTTTTCCCTACCCTCTCTCAGCCATTTAGTACAGAACGTTGCTTTTAATGCGCGCAGATAAAAAAGTTTTACTGTAGTATAGAAAGGATATTAACCAAGAAGAACTAAATAAACATATTATGCCCAAGAAGAGGCATAATATGTTTAGTTTAGAAGTGAATACATAAATATAATACTTATGTGATGATGGAAATAAACAGGCTTTATTCCTATGATTACTATAGAGCGAATATTAACTGCAGTTTGTTGTTCTGCTCACTTGTTTATTTGTTTTTTTTACCTTGTTGTCAGGTATGTGACAACTAACATGCCTGATGGAAGGTTACGATAAAGTCTGAGTTAGGACACGCTTGACTAGATAAAGCTTTTAAGGTACTCAAGTTATACGTGGCAAGAAACATTGTATCAGAAACGCGGGTACAAAAGACGCTTCGTACGAGTTGATCGTATGTTACGTCTGTCTCCAGTATGCAAGCTAACTCCGGGCGAAATTTCGCTAAGGCAACATATAAACAAGCAGTTTAAATTTTTTTGTATGAGTTGTTACTAGGCATAACTCGACTCGATTCGTTCAAACTAAGCGTATAGTGCAATTTTTTTTATATATAGAAGAAACATCTTGGTACACTGAAACAACCTACTTGTTGAGTAAAAGTGGAACTGTCCCTGGAAAAACGAAAGTCGTATAGGATGACATGTTTTATCTCCTAGTTTTCGCTTACTCAATTCTAAAAGTTGTTCTGAGAGCTCAATATGTAATAGACCTAGAAACCAGATATTTATTTTGAAATTTTATGTGAATTTTGACGCTTTGTCCTATCTGTTATGAATAGCATAAAATATCCTTGGGATAGATAAAAGTGCGATTGATGCCTCTTCTCGGTTAAATGGCTTGCTTAAATGAATTCAAGAGGAAATTTTAAAAAAAGCTTGTTATCTAATGTCTCAAAAAGATACTTTTTTTTAACTTTCAGCAGTAAGGTTTTTTGCGCGTAAACTACAGTTATCTTGACAGTGAAGGATATTGCAGTCCAAAAGGATAAGTCCGTCAAGAAAACCATTAGGTGCTGAGAGAGAAGGTCTGAGAATTGAGGAAATTATTATGCTTTAATTGTAAAAGCAGTGGGGTATTAATGGACAGACAACAATAATGATGACAATGAAAGAATAATAATAATCAGCTCACCAACCCTCAATGAAACAGCGTGTTGGGTTTAAACTCTTTAACCCTCCCTCCTACAAGAATGGCATGTGCCCACTTAATCATAAACATCCTAACGTAACGTAGCGTCATCATATCCACCCATTACCGGCCCACAAGGCACGGGTCTCCCCCCACATTGAGAAGGGTTTAGGCCGTAGTCCACCACACTGGACCAGTATGGGATGGTGGACTTAACAAGCCTTTAAGAACATTATAGAGAAGTCTCAGGCATACAGGCTTCCTCACGATGATTTCTTTACCCTTGAAACAAGTGATATTTTAATTGTTCAGAACGCCAATTACTTAGAAACGTTAGAGGTGTGTGAGTCGATCTCGGCCCCTAAAAAGTGAAGCCGAAGTCCTAACCACTAGACTATCACCCCTTCGAGGTAACTTAACATAATTGAATTTA
Organism: Pararge aegeria; assembly: GCF_905163445.1. Lineage (NCBI taxonomy): Eukaryota > Metazoa > Arthropoda > Insecta > Lepidoptera > Nymphalidae > Pararge > Pararge aegeria. The sequence goes on from NC_053203.1 coordinate 9,790,032, forward strand.
GAATGAATTTGTAGAGTAAGCATATTTATTTCAAACATGCTTACTCTACAAATGACACAAAACCGTAAAAAATGGCGGGCAAGAATCTCAGCAGTTGCCCTTTTCCAACATAAACAAGTAAGTGACTAGCTGTTGCCCCGAATATGTCTGCGTTTGTTTTCGTATTTTAAGTATATTTTTTGTTGTGTGTTCCATTATTGTAATCACTCTTATAAAAAAAAGTCCGGTGTAGTTTTCAAAAAAACGTTTCCTTTTAAGTGCACCTCGAAAAATAACATTTTTGTTAAGGTGTAGACAGGTTACATTTTTTGAACTCGCGATAAAAACTACTTTAAATGTCAAATTGGAATGAATTAAAAAGTATTTTACTGCTTTAAAAATACCCTTTATGATAAAACTATTTATTTTAATAAGAATTAACACTGCGATACTTATGTAACCCGATTTGGTTTCTACCAGGATTACATACTATTTATGCATCATCTCAGCGCAAATAGTTTTCTCCAAGTAATGAATTTTATAGCCAACTTTTGCTACTTCGGGTCACATTCTTGCAATTATCGTAAGGAAAACTCCATTTTTTTTTCAATTAATTATAGCCTACGTTACTTGGTGATAGTTTAGCTTTCTTTTGGCGAAGAAATTATTAAAATGGGTCCTGTACTTTTGGAGCCTATTGGTTACAAACAAACAAACAAACAAAACCATTGTTTCTTTATATTATTAGTATAAATGAAAGCGATGCCTGATGCTTCCAAGCAACCTTGTCATTAACATTTTAAGCCCATTTCTGTGGTATGCAGAAGCTGGGCACAGATCTCCTTCCTCGAGAGAAGTATGTCCAAGTGTTGAATTATTTACTGAGGATGGGTTCCTCACTTAGGTAGCCTAAAATAGACATAGGCCCGTTTTCACCAATGGAGAACAAGGCAATGATTTAATACGCCAATTTTAAGGCTATTCCTAGGCATACAACCACCGTTAACCAATAGTTAAGAATTGGTGAAAAGTTTTTTTCTTATGAACACCTTAATCATTAGGCATTATTTTTAGACGATGCCTAGGTTTATTGAAAACGCGCATTAGTCCTAGGTTCTTATAAGACTGCAGCCGTTGGTTATCTTATTAAAGACACAAGCTTAATGCCCGTTTTCACAAGGCAATGCCTTCATAAGTGACGCCTATTCTTAGGAGATTCAAAGGCATATAAACAGTTCACCAATAGTTATCACCTAAGATTTGGTGAAACGTTTTTTTTCTATAGACATCACCTTAATCATTAGGCATTATTTTTAGACATTGCCTAGGTTTAGTGAAAACGGGTTTATTTAAATGAGTTCAAGGTCCTTATAGGCAACCGTAGGTTATCTAATTAAAGACACAAACAAAGCTTAGTTTATATAACCGACGACTTACCTCCATCCTCGGGGATATTGAGCAGCTTCTTGGCGCCAGGACTCGGACCCCTGACCGCTGACAGCGCCCTCTGCAGTGTCTCGCTCATCTGCTTGGCGCACACACTCTCACAACACAACACCAGCACACACAACACCGCACACACTCTCCGCCAGCCGGAATCCTGTTTCCCCATCTCCTTCCTGCAGATCTTTGCCATGATGTGCAAGAGTGGGACAAAGCTACATCTTATGTTGAACACGCCATCTGGAAGAAAAAGAAAATTGCGTAAGTTCTCGTTAACTGCGTAAATCTGCGTTATAGTTAACAAATTCGGATCACGACAGACCCCCTGGTGCAGCGGTCAACACTGTGATTTTAAGTGGGAAATCCCAGGTTTGATTCCCGCAGGGGCAATTTTTCTATTTAGGTCTGGTGGAAGTCCTTATCCGAGGCTTATTATAATCCTGACATTGGATGTTGAGTAATAAGACATGACATTATAAACGTAAAATACTCTCGAACATATATAGTATCTAACAATCAGTATAGGTAGTATAGGTAACTTCCGCCTCCGAAAATGCTTCTAACGTACAGCACAATTTATTTTACTATCTTTTCTGTAGCACTAGGTAGGTACTAAATAACTGATGTCCGTTTTCACTAACGCCAACTAACGCAATGCCTAAATAGGTTAATCCAAATCTAGGCACCATTTGTTGTTACCTAAGAGTTAATAAAATGTTTTTCCTATAGGCCGATGCCTAAATCATTAGGCATTCGATTAGCCTAGGTTTAGTGAAAGCAGGCATAAATCTATTATGCTTGTAAATTAGGCGAAGTTTAGTTAGAAGAACTCTATAGAAGCTTACGCAAAACTAGCGAACGTTTTAACCATCACTCAATAGATACACGTGTAGAAATATATTAAAGCTCTTAACACAGACTATAAACCATATTTACTTGATAAATTCTTTAACAAATAGGTAAATGTAAAACTAAGCCTATTTAGGTATCTATCAAATACTTTCGGTGTGACCTAAACAAAAGGGTGAACCTGAGTTTTCAGATTTAATAATATAATAAATTTACTTGATATATAATATTACAAATGAATGTACAAGAAAAAACTTATTTAGGTATCTATCGAATAAATATGGTGTGAACGAAACAAAAGCTTCAAGCTGAGCTTTCAGATATAATAATATAAACACTAACTTCTTAAAGTTTACATTGAAATGAAAGTTTTATTTCAGCAGAAAATGTTATTACAAGCTAGTTTGTCTAGACATAAACATGGCGATAAACTCTTACAAAAATCTTAACTCAGAGAAATATAATAACAAACTATCTAAAACTGTGAGTCAAAACTTCCGACAAAAACATAACCTCAAAGACATTCCAAAGAGGCGAGCCAAGGTCAAAGAACTAGACAAACCTACCGCATTCCGGTTGAGCAACTATAGGACACTATAACGACACCATCACAACACTAAACAGCCACTAGAACACTAATTAAAACACTAAAAACACCAGCAGCATGATCCCTTATCGCGTACGAAACATAACTAACCTAAAAGTTAAAACTATACGCGTAGCTATAAAAATTTGACCGCCAATAAGCGTTCATTTCAAAGGAACTCAGACTCGAAATGCTCTACCAATCCGCCTACAGCTACACAATAGATATTCACACGAATTTCGTCCGTATTTCTCAAGTGATATGGTTATCAAACAAGTTTATGAACGGTGTAACCTATTTTGTTGTACACGGCGAGACCGAACGCATCTTTTGTATTCACTTTTCTACCTGGGTCTTGTCCCTTTTTTCTCAAGACCACATGCTCTTTATACGATTGAATTCCCATGTCTCTATTTGTATCGTGTTAAAGTTTAAAATTGCTTGTATGAAGTTTGATAAGAAAGCGAAATAGTGGGTGATTGCAAACGCCTTGTTTTTTCTGTAATAGGAAAGGCGAGCTCAATCAGGAGATACGGGATTGTTCATATTCATCCAAAACTTCTTAGAAACATTTGTATAATACCTATTTGTACCTAATACAAGTGTTTCTTATAATGTTTCTTAAGAGATACTTGTCATAGTTCTATTTGAGTTTCTAGAGGTTACTTAGTGATCGGAAGTCTTACTAATTAAAAATATTATATAACTTATTATAGCTTTCTGCAATGCATTAACTAAGGTCTATGCTAAATTAAAGTATCCTCGATGCGTTTAATGTAAATAAAAATATGTAGCTACATATGCAAATCCATAAATGTATCTATCTCTACACGTACTTTTAATACGTCAATTCTTTCTGTTTGTAATGACTCTACCATCTTTCAGAAAACTGATTATATCGAATAGAAGTCCACAGGAAACTCAAAAGTTGCTCTTTTCCGACAATTAACCATTTGTTAAATGGTTAATTGTCTTTCTTCTTCCTATTGATAAAAGCGGAGCTGGATGGTTCCAAATAACTCCATCTCCAACTCCAACTCCTCCAGAAAGTCATCAATAGTATATAGTAACCTCGTTGTAAACTTGTCTTTTGACTTTTGCACTTTTACACAAAAAATACTTCTTTATTCATGTAGGCCTATCATAGGCACTTATGGAGCGTTCTTATCTTTCCAATATTGTCAGGTAATCGAGAATAGAAGTTTAAATTTCTTGTAGAAGCTACCTACTTACAGTGCCATCTAAAATGACGTAATACAGTGGCTTTGAGCATGCCTTTCCACAACATAAAGCATTCATTCACTGTCAAGCTATTGAATTGTTGAATAAGTGTGGAATGCACTCCCAGTGAAAATACGACGGTCAAAATGGCTAGATATTAAAACGGTTTAGTGTGGTTATTTTTCAGAAGAAAGATGGCTATTATATTTGTTTATAAAATTATATAGCTACTCTTATTTTCGTATATTTTATTTTATATATATTACTCTCTACTACTCGACTTTTAAAAACTTGTTTCTAATAATACGTTCTCGAACCCCTATTATTAGTAACAAGTTTTTAAGAGAGAAATTCGGACATCCGTAGAAGAACTAGAGTTACCGACATAGCTCAGCGAGTCGCGAAGCTGAAGTGGCAATGGGGGGGAGGCGCATAGCTCGGAGAACTCGTGTATTGTCGTAGTATATTATATTATATTATTATATACAAGTTGTATATTAAACTCCACGTAGGGCTGCCTGGACGCAGAAATTTTAATTTGTAACTTTTTGTATATTGCGTATTAATATTAAATGTAAGTTTTTTTTTATTTTATTTAGTTTATGTATTCTTATATCTTATAGTGTAGTGTGTAGTGATGGGTCATAGATACCAAATAAAAGACCTATGTCCAGCAGTGGACGTCAATTGGTTGGGGTGATGATGATGGTGATGAATAATAGGTTAAACTAATTGCACTAGCAATTTTTTGTTTATGCCAGAGTTATATCTAAAGGGAAGTTAAGTGGAGCATCATCCAGACTCAGTCACGACGACGAATGGAAATTCCTTCTCGTACCACTGGTAGAACGAGCTGCTGGCACGACGTAAGCGGTTTATCGGGTCACCTAATCTATTTATTTATTTATTTATACTCTTTATTTGCACACAAATAAAAATACAAAAAAAGAATAAAAGAAAACACAGACAGAAGAAGTATACAAAAGGCGGCCTTATCGCTTTGTAGCGATCTCTTCCAGGCAACCTTAGGATAAAACAAAAGGATAACATACTGCAGGTTGTGCATATTAAAAAAAAATACATACTAATAACTACATACTAATACTTAAACTAGATTACACAAATAAAATAATACATAATATATTAAATATTAAAAAATCTATATATATTAAAATGGTATGTTGGTTTGTGTACGTTTCAAAAACCCAAAGGTCTGCACCGATCGAGCTGATATTTTAGCATGATATACAATATGCATCAAGGATTGTTTATATCTATATCTATAAAACAAAATATATTGTAAATCCTCAAGTATTGCAAAATTAAACTTATATGAAATGTATTCTTTATTTTGTTTCTCATTTCAAACATTCGATCACATTGTGCCACAGCGATGCGTGACACGGTACATTTAGTTTTATATAGAAATACTTAGTCAAACCACCGCCCAAGTTAATAAACTGTTTAGTTAAACATCGCATAGCTTGATACCGAAACAACGGTATAACGACGTAGTGGATTAGTTTTAAGCTATTAAAGTTGCCTGTTCGGATGCCTAGGTAAACTAGATAGGTAGGTACCGATAGCAAAACAGAATTATATACAAGAGTAACTTTTTAGAAGCAGTAAAGCTTTTAGTGCAAACCGGTGGTAGAGTCACTACAAACAATTGGAGTTTCAAAAATGTGTAAAGAACTACGTAATCAATAAAAAAGCTTGGGTGTGAATGATTGCTCTAGCCAGGTTGCTCTTCTAATAATTTTAAAAGACAATGTGAGATGGTGATAACAAAAAAAAACACCCGGCTAAGTTTGTTGTGGGCTGCTTCTTAGACCAGGACGCGTTTGGAACCCTCGTAGCTTTAGTATTAAGTTTACAAATATGGTTATTGCTATCAACTCTCTACCGTGTACTTTCGTGTAATTTACGCATCAAAAGTACCATTTAGGGGGCTACTTGAATAAAGATATTTTTGGCTTTGACTTTGAGTTCTTATAAATTTTGAATTTCGAATTTGGAGTTATAAAACTCGTACGCATTAAAAGTACCATCTAAGGGGCTATTTCATTAAAGATATTTTTTTATTTGACTTCGACTTTGTGTGCTTATAAACTAGGCCAATTGAGATAAATGAATTTTGAATTTCGAATTTGGAGTTTGCTACAGCTAACATTGCTGTGTACCGGTTTAAAGTGCATGGTTGCCAGCAGTGGCGTGCACTTCATATATGTACAAAAGCGCTGCCTACCCTAACATTTTCAAATAACCATTGCCATTTTTCTGCCATACTTCTTTATGCTTACCCTAGTCCAAATTCCTGTGCTCGAAACAGGTTGCCAGCACCTACGCCTCAGGTTGATGGACACATGAGGCACTATGTGGCGTTTTTGACGGCCGATTGGCGCAGTGGGCAGCGACCCTGCTTTCTGAGTCCAAGGCCGTGGGTTCGATTCCCACAACTGGAAAATGTTTGTGTGACGAACATGAATGTTTTTCATAAGTATTTATGTATATTTTTATAAAAATATTCATCAGTTATCTTAGTACCCATAACACAAGCTACGCTTACTTTGGGACTAGATGGCGGTGTGTGTATTGTCTTAGTATATTTATTTATTTATTATTTATTAATGTGGCACTATGAAGGACGTGCTCATAACATGCCTTGCGAATTGTGGTTCTATTTATAGGCGAATCTAATTCACTTATACCTTAATGAGGGATATCTGCTTAGTTAACAACTTAAAAAAAAACTGCCTTGTCGGTCAAATGGTTTGCATGTTCAACTACAAATCATAAGGTTCTGCATTCGATGCTCGGGGCTTAAAAGTCTCGACGACAGTTGGAGAGTACGTTAGGCCCTCGATCGCAGTTATAATTGCTAACATGTATTTATAATCGTAAAAGACCACCAACCCACATTGGAGTAGCTTAGTGGGTCTATGCTCAGAATAGGAATATTGGTATATTACACTCGCTTTTGCCATGATAGACAACTCTCAGGCATACAGGTTTCCCGTTATACGACTGTTACCTAATATAATAATTTTCCTAATAGTATAATTTTTCTGCAAAATTATTTTTTAAGCTTCATAAACATAAAATATTATTTTATTTTAAGTGGAGAAAAATAAAACTTACAGCATAGAAATAAGGATATAAGATTTATTTTTTTAAAATTTTTTGCTGACTCTACCTGTCTCCTAAAATTTCTCTCTATTAAGACACACTATATATGTGTGTACAGCACTGATATTCGCATGAACCGTGAACAGATAAAGTGAAATACGCAAACAGTGGAGTACATAATGTTCCTGAGACTATCAACATATAACAGTTCAGGCAACTGTTATATAATGACAGTCGGTAGATATGGCAAGATTTTTTGTTGGGAATACATAGATTTTTAACTTCGTTAAATAATATACGATTTAAAATACGAGGTTAGGGAGACTCGGTAGTTTTTTTTTTATCGGCGCACCAACCGGATGGTCCACCTGATAATAACTGGAAATCCATCGCCAATAAACAAAGCTACACTTCGCAGGGCATGCAAGAAGCAAGTGAAGCAACATGCCACCATGTACCTATCAATTTGAGACGTTGGTGTTAAGCCCTTTGTGCCTGTAACTACACTGGCAAAGATTAGATAATGACAGTTTTTAGCCAATACATATTAGAAAATTTAATGTATGTTCACAATAATAAATCTAAATTTAAGAGAAAATGTGACTGCAATAATTTGAACATTCGAAGCAAAAATAAACTTGCAGTGCAATATACTAGACTACATAAAATAAGTAATTCATTTAAAGGAAATTGTATACAATTTTACATTAAATTACTAGTTGATATATTGGAGATGTCTCTGAAAAAGTTCAAAGTTTGTATTAAACGTAAGCTTATAGAAAAGTCCTATTGTAGTATTAAGGACGTCAACGATAAAATGCTTGGGTGTAAATTATTGCTCTAACCAGATTGCTTCTTTAATAGTTTTTAAAGGACAATGTGAGATGGTGATAACAAAAAAAAATAACAACCGGCTAAGTTTGTTGTAAGCTTCTTCTTAGACCAGGGCGCGTTTGGAACCCTCATAGCTTTAGTTTTAAGTTGACGAATTTATTAATCGCCATCAACTCACTCCTATGTCATATTTTACATGTAATGTACGCATCAAAAGTGCCATCTATGTGCCTATTTGAATAAAGAAATATTAGACTTTGACTTTGAAACACACCCTTCAGACAGCATTGCAACAATGCTGAAGAAAGATGGCTATAGTACTTCCACAGACGAGCTCTGTTGCAAAATAATCTACTACTACTTAAAACATGATGTGAAAGGTAGTAGCCATGATGGCAGACACTCTGGGAGATCTTAATATAATTCACGGGTCACTTAGCGGGCGATGGAGAGAGCTATTCTGTAGTATCGCTACGTGATCAAATGAACGAGGAGATCCGTAGAAGAACCAGAGCTACGGACATAGCTCAGAGAGTCGCAAGGCTAAAGTGATTACCATTTTGCGGGCGGGACACATAGCTTGGAGAACTGATGGACTTTGGGGTCTCAAGGTGCTGGAATGGCGATCTTTGATTTTGGAACTCCCTACAAAAGACCTATGTCCAGCAGTGGACTTCCATTGGATGACATGGAGATGATGATGATGAATATTCATCTTTCGTAGCTATTCAAACATCTTAAGGCGATAAAAGACGTCTCCTAATCGGGTTAGACAAGGATCCAAACTGGTGTTTCAAGCCTGGTTCTACGTCCTGTAGTGTTTTGAACTAGGTGCTGGAAAAGAATGCTAAGAATACCTTGGAATGCATTCCGGACCAATAAGGCCATTCTTGAAGAACTCGGCACCACGCAACGTCTATCCTCCATAGTACAGGCTCGTATTCTCACGTTCTTTGGTCACGTATCCAGAAAAGACAACGACTCCATTGAACGTTTAGTTGTCCAAGGAAGAATCGAGGGCACCTGATCACGCGGAAGGTCGCCCATGAGATGGGCTGATCAAATAAAGGCTGCAGTGGCTGTTCCCTAACATGAGTGTGCTAGAAAGGCAGCTGCCAGAGAGGAATGGCGACGAATAGTCAAGCATGCCACAGCCCTTAAGTGACGACCACGACCGCTCTGACAAGAGCGAGCCGACTTAGAAGAAGTATTATGTACAGCGCTAATTTGTCAACCGCCTAATCCTTAGTAAGGGGATAGTCTAGACTTGCACCTCGCTAATGAAATAACCCGTGTAGTTAGTTGGGCTTAGCTGTATCACCTTGTATGCACCTCTACAACCGGCTTCAGATGTACTATCAAGCATTAGTTAAGTGAAAGAGAATTCTTTTTTTTTTAACCTACTATCTAGTTGGAATAAAGAGTTACTAAGCCGATGGGTTTCAAAAGTGTTTATCATCATCATCGAAGTCTATAACAGTCCACTGCTGGACTAAAGGCCTCCACGTTGGGTAGACGGATTGGTGATCGCAGTAGATGGAATAAATAAATATACCTCGACAATACACACATCGCCATCTAGCCCCAAAGTAAGCGTAGCTTGTGTTATGGGTACTACGATGCCTGATGAATATTTTTTTTATGAATTACTAGCGTACCCAGCCCGCTTCGCCGGGCTAGATTTTGCTTTATTTTATTAAACAATAAACTTATATCATTAAATTTTTAATTCAAGTCTCATAATATATTAAATCATTTATTTCTCTCCGTATTCATTCTCTTTTATTCTCTTCTCAAGCGGGTGAAGATCATTATCTACACCCATGTACACCCAAGAATAGAATATCATCATAGTAAAAAAAGCTGTATTTGACAGTTCAAAAATAGGAGTGCTCCGATCGTCACCAAACTTTACAGGATTACTCGCCAGGTCAATCCGGAGATTCCCTGAATGTTTCATTGAAATTGGTCCAGCCGTTTCGGAGCCTATACGGAACATACCCACACTCTCTTTTATATTATATATAGATATACATAAATACTTAGAATATAAATATTAACACCCAGACACTGAAAAACGTACATGCTCATCACACAAACATTTTCCAGTAGTGGGAATCGAACCCACGGCCTTGGGCTCAGAAAGCAGGGTCGCTGCAAACTGCGCCAATCGCCTGTCAAAAGCGGCTGTTGAAGAAGATGCACAGACTTAGATAATGTTTAGAGTTTCTGTAGATATTGAATAAATTACCAGCTCGAAGCTTTAGATTCGGTGGATCGTCGCGCCAGGAGAATTATAGGTGACAAATCGATAACACAGGCGAAACTACATAGTCTCCAGCATCGGTTTTTCCCCGGATATACTTCGGTGAGTGTGCTCAGGAACTTCACAATCTTGTTCCTCCTTCCCCGTTCTACCACAGAACAGCGAGACATCGTGAGCGGTAGCATCTTTATGTGGTTGATATTCCATCAACACGCACGAAACGTTTCTTATCCACGTTTCTGATACGTACCGCTAAGATGTGGAACGCTCTCCCGGCAACTGTGTTTCCTGCCACGTATAATTTGAGCACCTTCTAGGCTAGAGGGAAAAGGCTTTTTTTAGGTAAGCGTGCTCCAACCTAGACCTCATCATTGCTTTCTAACGGGCATGATTGTCGTCGAAAAAAAAAACTACAAATACTATATTATGTCCAACCACAGTTTGCTAAATCGCTTGGCTTTATAACACACATTACCATTTTTACCTACGAAAAGGACAGTTACAGGACCGGTAATGGCCAATAAATCTAGATTTTCGTGTAAGAATGGCAATTTGGACCTCTTTGCCTATTGCATATTTATGAGAGCACCGTTAGCATCAACACGGGACTGGCTTAATACTCTTCGCGATTAAAGGGCAGTCGGTTTTCGCCAATTAGTGAAAAACGTTTCCGTTAACATGGTGATAGCACAGTGGTTAGGGCTTCAGCAGTGGTGTGCACTTCATACATGCACAAAAGCACTGCATACCCTAAAATTGATATATAACGCGTATAGGAGGAGAATTTCAGCCGTTATATTCAATTTTCCTGCAGTATGCATACCCTGAGTTGCGTGCACTGGGTTTCTTGCCAGGATATGAATACAGCAGGAAAATTGCATAAAACGACAAAAATCCACCTCTTATACGAGTTATATATAAATTTTCGGGTAGGCAGTGCTTTTGTACATGTATGAAGTGCACGCTACTGCATACCCTAAGGAACCCACTGGGCTTCAGCCTCCATTTCGTGGGGACCAACTTCAATCTCCGGCACTCACCTATAACTTTTCGCAGCTATGTGCGTTTTTAAGCGTTGATAGCTCAGTTGGTAGCACTTGGGCTTAACTTTCGGGGTGGCGAGTTCGAGTCCCAGCACGCAATTCTAACTTTTCTAAGTTATGTGCGTTTTAAGCAATTAAAATATCACTTGTGATAAACGACTAAGACACCGGCAGGCGTCCTTGCATCGTTCGAGTCCATGTAGGACTGAGGTGCATCGATAATGCAGTCGTATTTATATCATAATACCCACTTACTATAAATATCTGGCAAATATGAAGTTATAGTTATCAAAAGTATAATTATTTACCCAGTTTATAAATTTACTGTAACATTTGCTTCAGCGGTGAAGGAAAACACCGTGAGGAAACCCGCATATCTGAGAGTCGAGAATTCTCCATAATGTTCTCAAAGATGTGTGGAGTCCACCAATCTGCACTGGGCCAGCGTGGTGGACTACGGCCTTAACCCCTTCTCATTGTGGGAGGAGACCCGTGTCCTGTAGTGGGCCGGTAATCGGTTTTTTGTGGGCTTCTTCTTAGACCTGGGCGCGTTTGGAACCCTCGTAGCTTTAGTTTTAAGTTGACGAATTTATTTATCGCCATCAACTCAATCCTGTGTCATATTTTACATGTAATGTACGCATCAAAAGTGCCATCTATGTGCCTATTTAAATAAATAAATATTTGACTTTGATTTTGACTTTGACTTTGATTATATGATGACGTTGATGATGATACTAGAAGGCTGCTGATCCTGATTCTATCGAAATCACTTTCTTAGATACAAATGACGTCTCCAATAATGGATTCTAGATTATCAGAAAACAGAGGCTTATGATAACAAAACAATTGAACGTAAAGAAGCTTATCTCATGAACAAAGAATAAAAATCCCCGCGTAATCTCGAAATCTCTCGATTTGCATACAACATCGATATTCAATTAGGGTTTTAAGTTAGTTAGTTCAGTGCAAATGAGTACTAAGCTGCATCGGTATCGATTATGTAAATCGATTTCTAATTAGCATAACTAATTCCAGGGTCTAAATATATAGGAATAAGCTATACAGTATATAAGGTAAGACACACTGGCTAATTTAAGGTTAATTGTTTTATGTCCGATATCACTAAAGCGGTGATAGCGAATTGGGTATGAGCTTAACTTTCGGGGGGCCGTGTTCGAATTTCAGCTCACATCTCTAACTTTTTTATGATTTTTTTTATTTATTCCACAAGGTGGCTCTTGCAATCTCACCTTAAGGTAAGTAATGATGCAGAGCATGCTGTGTCACACACACTCACACACCTGTTGTGACTTTTGATATGTTAATTGTTTATAAACATATATTAAAAACGCACACAGCTTTCAGAGCTAGTTATTGTGATTGCGGAGTTCTTTGAATGTATATACTTTTATTGCACACCACAAAAAGTACATAGAAAAAAAAGAAAAGTATAACAAAACGACGTATACGATTTGGTTCTTTGGTTACAAACAAGTGTAAAAATACACAAGAATTGAGAACATTTTTTTTTATTTCCCTACAAGTTAGCCATTGATTGCAATCTTACCTGGTGGTAAGTTGATGCAGCCTAAGGGGGGGAGTATGGTAGTCATACCCCTAATCGGTTTCTACGCGACAGGAACACTTAATCGCTAAGCACGTCTTTGTCGGTAGGGTGGTAACTAGCCGCGGCCAAAGCCGCACTAGACCAGACCAGAGAAAATTCGGAAATTATAAATTCCAAATTGCATCTGCCGGGCGTCGAACCCGGGCCCTTCTGCTTAAATCCACAGCGCTCACCGTTGCGCCAGGGAGGTCGTCAAAACCTCCTACATTCATGAAAATGGTAATAATGCTACGGGAATCCAATTTCCACATCCGGAGATCATAAAATCTAAAAACAACACATTATAAATGCGAGTCACACAGTGTCACAGAACAATAAATCAAAACGTGGAGGCCGTGAATCAAAATTCGTCACATTACCCAAGACCCAGTGGCGTCCGGTGCTGATAAATATTCAGGAAGGGGGGATCCGCACGGATGGTCCAAAAATTTGAATCTTGGGACGGGCCGTATTAATTATGCCGAATAACCGGGATTCGATGGGACTAAATATGAAAATTCTGAAATTAATTCAACTGGAATTGGTGGTAGAGATTGGTGGAGAGTCAAATGGTTTGCGACGAAATGTTTTTTTTTTTTTTTAAATTACCTTTATCGTTTTATTTACTATAATGTTATAAATATATTATGAAGCAACGCAGTGGCGCGGTGGAGGTATGCAGATGATAAAAAATTAAGAAAGTCTCCAGTACGAGTTATGATTACTTAAGTGTCGACTTTTGTTTAACTCTAACAATGCCTATCCATAAGATTTTTATAACTCGTGCTGCAGATTTTATTTATTTGATATCGTCTGCATACCCTGTACGTACCGTAAGTATACCTATTTCTTTAAATTTTTCAGTTATATAAACCTACGCTAAATCGCTTTGTGGCGCGTATATTTTAGTAGGGTGGTAACTAGACACAACCGAACCCTGCAGAAAACCAAGAAACTACCAGAACCAGAAAAAAAAATCTTTTTTTTAAAATGTAATCGGCGGACCACACTTCTATGACACACACCAACTTGAGTGACTTCAACGCAAGATTAGAAGAAGAAGAAGAAGAAATACTTTATTGCACACAAACATCAGAATATACATAAAATATAGAATAAACAACAACAAGAATTGTAGGCATGCAAAGGCGGCCTTATTGCTGCAAGCAATCTCTTACAGGCAACCTCTGACAGAAGGAAAAGCTGCAAGAGCGGGATAGTGCAATTATACTACATATAATATACATATATTAGATTAAATAGGCTTTTCTTTCATTGCTTTCTAACGGGCATAATTGTCATGAAAATTAAGCTTAATTTGCTATATTCCGCTAAATGCAGGAGAATCTGCGTGGTGTAATTTATAATTTCTTCAATACTTATACTCCATACCAAATATATCTTCACATGAGGGTTCTTCTTAAGATGAGGGTACATTGCCGAAGCTTAATTTTCTTAAAACAAAAATGGACTTCCGCAAAGCAACGCCTGCTTCTATCTAATGGCATAATTATCATCAATAGCTTACAGTAAATAAAACAACACACACACACACACACACACACACACGCACACACACGCACACACACACACACACGCACACACAACGCTCACCACTGCACCAGGAAGGTCCAGTCAATAAAAAAAGTAGTGCAGAAGTTTATTATGAACAAAAAAGCGGGACATCACAATGCGAAAGTTAATGATGTTGAATCCCGAACTTAGTGTAAAAGAGCATCAAGTACTGCGAGTACACCCAAGGGCACGGCTCCGGAACAGGTTAAAGTTCGGGCAGGATAAAGCACCAACTTCAGCGTAACTTACAAGTACAATCAACCGATTACGTAGATAGCAACAAACTTAAGCGCTACCTAGTAATACTTAAAGTTTAGAATCTTAACAGTTGCTAAACACAGGTATCCGTGAACAGTAAGTAAGTAATCTGTAATATAATTTTATAATTCTATTAGTGTTTTTACCTACACTTGGAGGAATTATTTTTATATGCATATTGGAGGATTTTTTTTTATATCCATTTTAAATTTATAACATTGATAATTTCTCCAAGTGTAGGTGAAAACACTAATAAAATAATAAAATTATAAAACAAGCAATGTGTCATCTCTTGTTTCAAACGTGTCTCATTGTAATATGGATCTTTGAAAAAGTAGATCGAAACTGCAACGTTTCCTACTAGATGACGCTACAGTCGCTATAAGACTGATGTAAAAGGCATATACTAATTTCGGCATAGACGGTAAGAGAGCCGTAGCTTAATTGGAGAAAACGCTCAGGAAGAGATTGCCAGAGAGTCGCAGGTTCAAATCCTGTAGGGTTCGAAATTTTTTATTTGCATTTTAAATTTATAAAATTAATCTGTAAAAGAATGTAAAAGACTGCTATTGGTATGAATTCAAAATTTGTAGATCCAGTCTATATATATATTAAACTAGCGGACCCACGCGACTTCGTCCGCGTATGAGTCAATCGAGAAGCTAGAATAGATCTGATGCCTAACATCATAATCATCGTGGCTAGCTATGTACCATACTATTATTTTAAGTGGTATACTGAGTTAGTAAGTTGTCATTATTTTAGTTGATACGTACATTCATACTCACAAGTGTGTATTTGTGAAGAGTTTTGTCCTTTATCTCCGACAACTTGTATCCGATCCTGATTAAAATAAGACAATACATGCTTGATAGCCTTCCACTTTCAAATAAAAGAAGAATTATTAAAATCCGTTCGAATTTACCAGAGCTATGAAGTAAAATTGATAAAAAATTTCATCCTATTTTCCGGAGGAGACTTATTGTTTATCGGCATAAAAAGTATCCTATATGTTGACCCGAAATATCAGCTAGCACTACACCAAATTTTATTTAAATCCGTTCAGTAGTTTTCAGGTGATGCCCGGACAGAAAGAAAGACAAACAGACAGACAGACACACAAAAATAAAAAACAATCTGTTTTAGACTCAGTATCGTATTTTCAGTTTTTTTTTTTTTTTCCTAATTCTAAGGTTGCCTGGCAGAGATCGCTATTAAGCGATAAGGCCGCCTTTTGTATTACTACTTCTTTCGATATGTTTCTGTTTTTGTTATATTTAAAATATGTTAATGTTGTTGTATACAAATAAAGAGTTTAATAATATCGATTATAAAGCATCCCCCGGTCAACATTTTCAAAATATATTATATGTACAGAAATCTTCCAGTTCAGTTTTATTATTAGTATATAGATTCAAAGTTTTAACTGACTGATAATCAACGCACAGCACAGCCGCTGGGGTTAGATACTTGGAAATCAACCCCTAAAAACAATAGGGTACCCGAGGGATAGTGAATGAAAGACGACGTATCTGTCGTATCTAAATTAAAACTTTTGTTTACTCTATTAAGAACAACAATTTTTCTTAGTAAAGTCACATTTCCTGAGGATGCTCCGGTTGCGGAGCGAAACATTGCCGATGTGCCGAATGATCTGTTTTGTGTCGAGTATAAAGATTGAATAAATGAATGAATGAATGAATACACTTTTATTGTACACCAAAGAAAAATAAGTAGTTACAAAGATATAAATACATATCAAGAGAGTACAATTTGGTGGCCTTATCGCTACATAGCGATTTCTTCCAGGCAACCAATGGCGTAAAAGGAAAAAACATAGAAAAGAGGTAGGTGGTGCAATAAATAAGATTTAAAAATTATACAAAATAAATAAATAAATTATAAATTACACCATACAGATTCCCCTGCTTTTCGCGGAGTATAGCAAATGAAGCTTAATTTTAACAATACCTATATCAGGGAATTCCCCAAAGTAACAACAGCTTTTATCAAATATTTAAAAACGGCTCCCGCGGGATTTGTAAAAACCGTAATAAATGTAGAAGAAGCAACAAATATTTTTTAACAACTTGAAAGATTTTATAAAAAGCAAGTTTACAGAATATAACTATTGAATACAGCTAAATAACTCTGTTAAGGTTAAAGTTGAATAAAAGTTTCACAGCGAGTTGGTGTTTGAACGCCTAATTCCAAACTTGAACAAAAGTGCATCAACTGCGAATCCCAGGAGCACAGTTCGAGCCAGGCCAAAGTACAAGCAGGTTAAGCACTAACTTAACGCTAACTCGCAGGCGCAAGCAACCGTTTAGAGAGATAGAGAAACTGGAAACTATCTCAGATACTCTGATAGTTCGATCTTTCTAAATATGTAGGAAAACTTGTGAGTAGAATTGAGATTACATTATAGTAATTAAACCCTTACATAATATTAAGATAGTCTAGTAATTAAGACTTAGGGCTACACTTCGGGGGGACCTAGTAAGATCCCCAGCACCTCGAAATTAAAAGAGCTATGCGCGTTTTAACCAATAACATATCACTTGTTTAAACGGTGAAGGAAAACTTCATGAAGAAAGCTACAGACCTAAGAGTTCTCGATAACATTCTCAAAGGCGTGTGAAGTCCACCAATCCGCACTTGGCCAGCGTGGTGGATTACGGCCTAAACCTTTATCATTTCGGACAGAGACCCGTGGTTAAAACATCATATTCTCTATCGGGGTGATCTAGCTCGATCTCAAGCTCCTACTTTTCGAAATTATAAGCTTTTCCAGCAATAAAATATCACTCGATTTAACGGTGAAGGAAAACACACAAACCTGAGTACCACAGAGTCCTCCATAATGTTTTCAAAGGCGTTTGAAATTAACAAGTCGAGAAGTGAATTTTTGAACAGTTACTGGACTAAATAGTATCTAATGCCTATCCTCAAAACTGTAAAGTCAAAAATATCTTTATTCAAGTAGGTCCATAGGTGGCACTTTTGATGCGTACATAAGAATTACACGCTAGTGAGATGATGGCGATAACCACATTCGTAAACTTAAAACTAAAGCTACGAGGGTTCCAAACGCGTCCTGGTCTAAGAAGAAGCCCACAACAAACTTAGCCGGGTATTTTTTTTTCTTTTTGTTATCACCATCTCACATTGTCATTTAAGAAGAGCAACTTAGTCAGAGCAATAATTTTCACCCAATCTTTTTTATCGATTACGTAGTCCTTTATACTATAATAGGACTTTTCTATAAGCTTACGTTTAATACAAACTTTGAACTTTTTAAGAGACATCTCCAAGATTTCAATTGGTAGTTTATTGAGAATTGTATGCAATTTCCTTTAAACGAATCATGAATTTTATGAATATAAACTAGTATTAGAATCAATCAACAGACTGTCAGTGTAAACTGCTGTACATTTGCCTTTTACTTCGCTGTCCCTAGCCTGTCACTTCCAGGCACCTTTTTAAGGTAGTCCGTTACCAGTACCTTGGTCTCGACTTCAGTGGTTAGCATATGCAACACGAGAACATTTTGTCTTCCCAGTAGGTATCTCGTTTAAGAAAGAGATACATATCTCGTGGTTCGCATAGTCGGGCTAGACTACAAAACACGTACGTTTAGTATGGATTACCAAAAATAGCTTTTGCCCCCGTTTTTTTTTCGGTTTTTTAAAAATCCTGCAAAAACCTTTCGGCTTTCTGGAATTATAAGGATCATTAATTTTTCTCCAGGGTGCAGGCTATGTGCAAGATTACTCCAAGATAGGTTTAGCTGTGAAAATGACAAGGTTGCTTGGAAGCATCCGGCTCCGCTTTCATCTCTCACAAGATAGAAAAATGAATGTTAAAATATAAAATGTAAATTTTTGATGTTGGAAAAGAGCAACTGCTGAGTTTCTTGCCGGCTTCTTCTCGGTAGAATCTGCCTTCCGAATCGGTGGTAGAGTCACTACACACGGACAGACTTGACGTATCAAAAGTGCTTGTATTAGGCCTACTTGAAATAAATGAATTTTGAATTTTGAATTTTTTTTGAATTTGAAACCGTGTAATGTATCAAAAGTTTTTTTTTTCACCTAGAACGTTACTCTTGAGCTTTTCCAGAATAAAAAGTATCCTATGTCCAGCTCAATGATGCAAACAATTATTCTACAAATTTAATTAAGGTTGGTTCTGTGGATGAGTAACAAACAAACAAACAAACACATTTCCACATTCATAATATGTATACTCTTCCATTATCATTATATCTTTGTCCACTATTGCAGTAACTTATAATTTAATATAATTGATTTAGAAAGTTCATCTTCAAACTGCAAACGGCCGAGTTTGCAGTATCACGGCTTTTGTAAATGTCTACGGAGATACATTTTGTTTTCAAGATGAAGTAGAAATGTGTAGAGCATATCCATATCTACGTTATAAATTTATCGATTTTTTACTTTCTATACAAATAAATACAGTTTGAAAATCTGCCTACCAGTCTTTTTAAACTTGTGTCGGTTTGTCTGTATGTTTTTATAGTAATAATTGACAGACAAAACGGATGGCGATAGTTGTCCGTTAAAAACTCTTAGTCGGCTCGTACGACACCCGCGGAGTAGGTAACTTTATCTGTTAGATCACATTATTGGCGCAGTGGGCAGCGAGCCTGCTTTCTGAGTCTAAGGCCGTGGGTTCGATTCCCACAACTGGACAATATTTGTTTGACGAACATGAATGTTTTTCAGTGTCTGGGTGTTTATCTATATTCATAAAAAATATACATCAGTTATCTTAGTACCCATAACACAAGCTACTCTTAGTTTGGGACTAGATGGCGATATGTGTCGTAGTATATTTATTTATTTATTTATTATATACCACTCAAAGATGCAATTTACTCATGCCTGAAAAGATCTAGGTAGGTAAATGGGCAAGAAGTCTATTCACAAGCATTTTATTTTAATTGCATCCAAAACGCACACAATACCAGACGCCACAATTATTTAAAAATATCCAATTCCATTTAAGAAAGCAAACATTCAAAATTTAAAACCAAATTTTTGCTGCTAAATTTACAAAATACTTTTTACATTAATGCCGTATTTCCTTAACTTGCTTACAAATAATATTTACAGAATGAAAAGAAGTATAGTTTTAACGAATAATCACGACATATCGTAGTGTACTGTCAACGTAATTTGCATGCAGCGTGCCAAATGTTCTTGGCTTGAATCCAACCGCCGTGATGCCTTAAGGCTAAAAATTCAATACGCGGTGGAATATTGTGAGAGACAATAAAATTGTAAGTCGTTTGAAAATATATAGATGAGTTCCAGTTCTGTTTGCCAGTTAAATTTCTTGAGGATAATGTTTCTTTTGAAAGAATGTCAGTCCTGTTTTATACTAAATACTTTCTGTTTCAGACAAACAAACGTTTCCCGCGAGTTGGGTAAAAAATCGTAATAAACGCGGACAGGGGTTTATTTCTAAAAACAAAGGCAGAAAATGAAAATATGTAGTAGAATAATAGAAGATAACAGAGCTTCGTTATTAACATCAATATCTTCTTCTAGTTCTCTGACATTACTCATTAAGTTGCAAAACTTAAAAAGATAGATGCTTAATTAGCGACCCTGCTGTGATAAACTCTGGTACACGGTGATCTAGTAGCACTGATAACATCAAATATCGCAAACATCTGCTGTTTACCACACAGTAACCTCATGACAAGATTTGTTCGCAAAGTAAAATCTTATTCGGATTGTGTCAAAGCTTAAATTCGCCTAAAATTCTTAAATTCTCAGTTGATGGGCCTACACTGCAGTAGGTATTCTAGATTTGTCCGCTCGTAAAATGGCCTTAACCACTCGTTTTAGAGTCGCAAATCCTGGACTTCTAATTTTTGTATTTCTATAAACTGAGCTTAAGAATTTTAGACGAATTTAAGCTTTGCAATTTACTGAGTAATGTCAGAGAACTAGAAGAAGATACTGATGTTAATAACGAAGTTCTGTTATTTTCTATTATTTACTCCATATTTTCTTCATTTGTTTTTAGTAATAAATCTTTGTCCGCGTTTATTACTTTTTACACAACTCGTGGGAAACGTTGGGACAGAAAATATTTAGTATATGTTATTTACTTTTAACTTTCAACTAGAATTAGTTGTTGAGTTGAAAAAAAGTTGAGACGCCAAAAAATCAAAATCATGATTGCTTAGGTAAAACGTACCACGCACTGTCGCGTTTTTAATATGAGTTAGGATTATTTTAATCCAGGCTTTCTTCTTTCTATAATCTTAGTACTCATAACACAAGCTACGCTTACTTTGGGGCTGGATGGCGATGTGTGTATTTTCGTAGTGTGTTTTTTTATTTATTTATTATATTAGTAGGTACATATGATAACGGGATTCTAATAAAATTATTCTGTAATAATAACTATAGAAACTAACCCAATACACAAATCACACCACATTACCTGTTCCGTGCCGCTTGATTGAACACATGCGATACTTGTTCTGACGTTGATTGATCAGCCCGGCTAATACATACGCGGAGATAACGGCGATCTGCCGAACGATATTGAACTTTATGAACATTTATATAAGAACTGCGATATTGTGCTCATTTACAATATCCTTAAATGGCGCAAGCTTAAGATTACGTCTGTGTGAGATGGTAAGGTTTTTTTTTTATAGATATTTGCCCTTGACTATAATATCGATGTTGATATGAAATAAAAGTTTGTTGAAGTGAAAACTTCTTTTGACGCGTTGAGCACTTTTTACGTTAACAAATTGTATTAACGAACGATGTCGCGTGGAAACCGATTGACCGATGACTACCATATTCCCTAACAGGTTAGCCCGCTAACATCTTAGACTGCATCATCACTTGAGTGGTAGAGTCAGAGGAATAAAAAAAAAATAACTTAGATCGGCAGTCCCAAAAGACTGCCGCGTATGTATTTTTTATACGTGTTTGTCGGGATATTACTTATTTTGAGGACTGGGATGATGGGCCTATTTCATTCTATGAGAAAGAGAAGCATAGACCCACAACATTGCTCCAATGCGGACTGGTGGGTTTTAACAATTATTATCAGTGATAATAGTCCTAGTTATCAGTGAGAGATCGTGTAGTAATAAAACCGCCTTTGCACTCCTCAGTAACTATGAGTTTCTTTTAAATAAGATTTTATTATTGTATCTTATATTTTGAAACGATGATAGCCTGGTGGGTAGGACTTTGACTTCACTTCCGGGTGTATTCGAATCCCAGCACTCACCTCTACTTTTCTAAGTTATGTGCGTTTTCAGCAATTAAAATATCACTTGTTTCAACGGTGAATAAAACATCGTGAGGAAACCTGCATGCCTGATAGTTCTACATAATGTTCTCAAAGGTATGTGGAGTCCACCAATCCGCACTGGGCAAGCGTGGTGGACTACGGCTTTAACCCCTTCTCATTGTGACAGGAGACCCGCGTCCTGTAGTGAACCGGGAATGGGTTTATATGATGATGATGATTCAAGTTTCTTTTGATATATCAAATGCTGGAGATTACAGACAGAGAAAATTGTTGACGCCAAGGTCAAATATGTTATTAGTTAAATTGATAGTGGTAAAGTGCCTTAGTATTTTGTTGTAAGTTTAATCAACTTAACTCAAAAAAATTAATGGTGCAATTTTTGGTTTCAAAATTCAATATTAATTTATTTCAAGTAGGTACTATTTTATAAGCACTTTTGAAACGTCAAATCAGTCTGTTTGTAGTGACTCTACCCAGTGGCGTGCATTGAAGGTAGGCACAGGGTATGCTGATGATATAAAATGAAGAAAATCTCCAGTACGTGTCATAAGAAACTTGAGTGGTAGAGTCACTACATACAGACAGACTTGACGTTTCAAAAGTGCTTAGATTAAGCCTACTTGAAAAACATGAATTTTGAATTAAGGATAGGCATTATCAGAGTTACAAAAAGCCTACCCTTAAGTATTTATGACTCGCACTGGAGTGTTACACTAAATTTATAAAGTGGGTAAACAATTAAACTTTGATTAACAACCAATGTTCATGATATTGAGTTAGTGGGTATTTTGATGTAAATACGACTGCATTATTGATGCACCTCAGTCCTACATGGACGCGAACGATGCAAAATACCTCCCGGTGTCCTAGTCGTTTAACAGGAGATTTTCTTCATTTTGTATCATCTGCATACATACCCTCTATGCACGCCACTGACTCGCCAACAGTTCGGAAGGCAGATTCTAACGCGAAGAGCCGGCAAGAAACTCAGCAGATTTCAAATATTGGATAGAAGCAGGCGTTACTTTGCGGAAATCCATAATATATTATGAAAATTAAGCTTAATTTGCTTTACTCCGGGAACAGCAGGAGAATCTGTGTGATGAATAAGATACTCAACAAATATTCAACATCTCCTGAAGATGCTCCGGTTTCGGAGCGAAACTTGCGTACATTGCCGAAGATCTGTTTGGTGTGGAGTATAAGGATTGGAGTATAAATTACACCTCCTACAGATTCTCCTGCTGTTAGCGGAGTATAGCAAATTAAGCTTAATTTTTATAGAATTTCATGAGTAGATTTCTCTTTTCATTATCATTTTACAGTTTACAATCTTTAGAAATTGACTATCAACATTCAAATTCAAAATTCATTTATTTCAAGTAGGCCCAATATAAGCACTTTTGAAACGTCAAGTCTGTCCGTTTTTAAAGACTCTACCACCGGTTCGGAAGGCAGATTCTTCCGGTAAAAGCCGGCAAGAAACTCAGCACTTGCTCTTTTCCAAAATCAACAGTTTATATTTTACATTTTAACATTCATTTTTATGTCTTGTGAGCTGAAAGCGGAGCTGGATGCTTCCAAGCAACCTTGTCAATTGTTATCTTATGAGAATGAGGAGCCAAGGAGCCTTGTCTTTAAGAAATTCATCAATCGTATATCGTTTTACATTCCATCTCCCTGTTTGACCCTTAACTAAAACCGGTTATTTATGGATCAGCTTTTTCCGTGTTTAAGGTTTAACAAATAGACACCACGTATGCGGCAGTGTTGTAAACATAATTTGCATGCAGCGTGCCAAATATTCCTGGCTGGTTTCCAATCCAGACAGGTGCAGCACCTTAAGGCTTTCAAATGTATGATTATAGAGGACCACCGAAAATAACTTCGCTAAATACACTAAGGGAATATAACGGAAAACGCTTTTAAACTACGCGGAAACGGTACCCCTTTGCTTATCCGGGATACGAAGTATTTTTTGTCCGTCAGTATGGCACATATATTAGAACTGTAGTAGGATAGCGATGAGGCCACGCAAGATGCAAATAAACATACCATACAAATATCACTTTATTAATTTACTTTACAAAACTATGACAATATGAACTTATTGTTTACAACCTTGCTTCCACTCCCTGACACTACAGAGAACGATCCAACTCGCCAAGAAGAAAAACCCAATCTCCCGCCAAAACTCACAGCCGTCCAGGTAGGATCTAATCAACTAATAGCGTTAACCAATCGGAGAATGACAACCGATCGTCTCATTCAAAAATAAGATTAAATAAAAAAAAAAAACAAGTGGAAATTAATAATAAATAATTTGTTCTAATTGTGTTATGGGTACTAAGGTGACTAATGAATATTTTTATGAATAAGTTACATAAATAATATACATATAAATACCCAGACACTGAAAAACATTCATGTTCATCACACAGACATAAAGCAGGGTCGCTGCCCACTGCGCCAATCGGCCGTCATCAAATCCAGGTTTTCTCAGAGTTATAAATGTCGGACCAAGCAGATGCCTATAAACAGAACAGCACTTCACAGGGCATGCAAGGAGCAAGTCCTGCAACATGCCGCCCTGTGACCATCGAACTGTACGGCAGCTATGGTGATACGCTCGACCGTAACAACGGGAAGATTATAAATGCGAAAGTGTGTCTATTTGTTTGTCTTTACTTTACGCCGTAACTGAGCAACCAATCGACGTGATTTTTGGCATGGAGTGAGGTGAAAGGATGGAGACTAACATAGGCTTTTTGTTCCAAGAAAGCAAACGGTTCCTACGGGATTAAACAAAAACACTAATAACGTGGGCAAAGAACGCGGGCATCACCTATTTACGACTAGAAAATAATCTCTACGCCATAAAGGTACACAAGATATTTAAAGAAACATAGATTCACGAAGAAGTGGATAAAATTGCATTAATAAATAAAAATTCTTCGTACATCTTTTTTTGGCATCAGATTTGCTTTAATATTTATGTATTTTCCTTATCTGCGGTCATGATATCAAAAATAACCTCGGTCCGAAATAACAAAACATCCAAATAACAATGTACGGTATCTATACCCCTATTTCATACTCTGTCCATCACAGGAAGGTTTCCCTCAACAATGATCACACAATAACACATTTGGCCACCGGCCAAGCGCGATCGTCTCGGAGCTATTTAGATTTTATCGTCGTTGCCCAAAGACATTTAAATGTTTCATAAGTGACTGATCGGACAAAAATATTAGACTTATAAGACAAGAAAAAGCAGCCATTTGGCTACTTTTCTCATTTACTTCAATAATCCACTTTCTTAATACATCTGATCATTAATTGTACATACTTTATTACGATTTACTATAAAGTAAGCAAGAACAACATATATAGAAGGTTGTTAATTTTAGTTAACAAGGATAGTACGTAGAAGGATACAAAAGGCGGGCTGCCTTTTGTTGTTGTTTTCTCTTCTTATATACTTTGGATTAGTTCATATATGACCACCACCAGACCACTCCACTAAATTTCGATAAAGTAAATTGTAAGCAGATTTTCTTGCAACTTAGCGCATAGTGTAAATCTGACTGTATTCTTTGGAACTAAAATCGCCTAAACATGTTTATGTATTGTGCACAGTAAATAAACAAAAAAAACCTTTAAAAAGGCAATGCACTGATGGCTATTTTCGATGTTCAGTGAAATTGTTATCACTTAATGTCAGGAGATGTACCTGCTCGTTTGTTTGCTTTTTGAGGAGATAATCGAATACACGTTGGGTTACCTTATATTCTGACGACCTCCCGCAGGTGAGCGCTGTGGATTTTAAGGGGATTTCCCGTGTTCGATCACCGGAAGGAACAATGATGAATGATGTTACGAAGAAACTGATTAGGGGTAAGTATGGGGTTAATGTAATGTTTTGAGCACAAAAGATCCTAGAGGGTCGAAGTGTATCCGCTGAAGCCGGCCTCATTACAAGACAGAGGGTTTTAATGTAACTAACATGTCCCTAACGGGTTAGTCCGTTTCCATTTTACACTGCATCGTCACTTACCAGAAGGGCGCACTTGTATTTAAATAAAATTATATATCGAGGGGTGAAAGGCTATTTGGTTTAAGCGACATCTTGGGCGATATTGAGTTATATACATATTCGGAATCAGCAATTTTTTCTCCGTCGGATGATGCCGGATTCATTTAAATCTGAGCACTTTTTTGGCGCTTCAAACAACTCTATTTTTGGGTTGTTTCCAAAATGGCAGTGTATTATCTGACGTCGTTTTTGCATTAATTTATTACTAGTGTACTTGAACTATACAATGATTTAAAGAACCGAGACTTAAATCAGTAGGCCTTTCTCAGAAAAAAGATTCAATATCGGTTAAAGCGTTTTTCTTGTTTCTATTTTTTATTAACATGTGACTTAAATCATTTTGATATCCACGATTTACATGTCGTGATGTCGCTTAAATCATTTGTCCGTCAACAAAATACGACATGGAGTGTCGCTTAAGCTCTTTCAGCTGCATTTATTTTCTACCTAGGGTGTTTCTTAAACTAAATAGCCGTTTTGTTTTAGCTATTTTGCATGTTCGTTAAAACATTTTGGTCCTACTATTATGAAAACCCTTCCATTCTGTGCACTTCTTTTGACCTCCAAAAGGTTCTCAATACGCCTCATGGCAATAATATGTTACTGTTTTATTCTAGAAAGTATGCTGTTTTTAATTTATGTTTCTACGAAAGCATCACAAGGAACGGTTTTTGTTTTATCTGGGGAGAATCTGAAGCAAAGAGGGGTGCAAATGAAATTGCCACTATTATAGAGAAGTACCTACATACAGAATGTTGATTCTCGGGGCAACATTAAATTTTTGATCTTGTATTCAGATTCTTGTCCTGGACAAAACAAAAATAAAATAGTTCTTGCAGCAATACACAATGCTTTATTGCAATCGACCAATTTAGAAGCTAACTTTATTTATTTTAACTGATGTGGTTGATTAAGACTGAAAGATAATAAATAAAAATATTGATGTTCCTTCATTGAGACGTTTTGTACAAGAGTTCTACTTTATTATTATTACGTGACTTAATAAATACTTGAACTGATTCTGTGTATTTCTTTATTTATTCAATATCAGCACCCGAAATTTTTGGTGATAGCGGTATATTCAGGTTGTTTCAACAGCCATTGACTGATTTAGACGCTTAAAATGTTACATCCAACGTCACATTTTCAATACTATTATGTTACTTATGTGAATTAGCCAGTCAGTCAATTTAATCTCAATTGGCAGGTGAGATAAATAGCTTGCTACAGTTAATTTTGGGCTGCGTCACTTCATGCTGTTTGGCTTATTCTGAAAATATACTGCAGAGTCGCTTAGTATTTTTTTCCTGTAGCCAATTGTAGTTATGAAGTCACTTAAATCTTTTTTCCGTTCCCTGAAAAATAGTGGCTTAAGGCAATTCGTATTAAGCGACATTTATCTTCTTAATTAAAGGTCCGTTTTATATGGTATAAGCATCAACACCTTGACGTTTTCAAATTAATTTAAATTAAGTTTACTCCATTCCAATAGCTGAAGAAGTTTTTTTGTTATGATTTTTTTTCGGAAATTTTAAACTTTAAATGGCTCTCCTGTAAAGTTGCAAAAATGTCGCTTAAACCAAATAGCCTTTCAACCCTCGATATGTATTAGCGTGTGATCCAAGCTATGCAAATGTTGCCAAATAGTCGCTCTGCGCTCTAACTAAGTCTCTTCGTGACCGGAATTAAATTCAAGGAAGGGGGAAGGTGGGGGAGCGAGATTAACGTTAGCAATTTACATCGCAATGTTTGCTGAACACTTGCTGTGTACTTCCTAGCGAGTACGGGGCTGTGGTTAAATCTTCATTTGGGCAATAAAAAAGCGCTGTCAAGTATATTTGATAGCAAGGGAGTTTTTTAAAGGAGTGGTATTTTAAGAGCGAATATGAAAGTATAGTTAATGTGTCGTACACATACACACACACACGCAAAGACGCACGCACATATACCTCAGCTATATTAACCATTATTTTAAAGAAACTTAATTAGTTTTCAAAATAATATGTTGATTTCGTATATCAAGGACACAATTATAAGAGAGTGGAGTCTTCTGATATACTTACTTTAACTGTAAAAAATCGTGGTAGAACTTGCATGGCTGAGAGTTCTCTAATGTTCTCATTCCGAGTCTATTTACCTGTTTAACTTCGCTAATTATTACTTATCTATGTAAGTTTATAATACCATAAATATATATCATAAATATCTATTCTAGTATATATACATTTATGGTATTTAAATGTAGTATTGATGTTCATGTAAGTTTATTTTATTTCTTGTAACATACTTTATGCGCCATCCACTTTCCACCTTTTCACCAGTTCCACGCTCAAGTTGCCTTTAAAGATCACTTTTAGTGATAAGGCCGCCTTTGCACGCTAGCATTAAGTACTATTACTGTTTTCCTTGTCTTCTACCTATTGTGTTGTGTTGCAATTAAGTTTTTGTATTACTCGTATATTCTATTCAATCCGCTTTTAACTAACGTGGTGGACTATACCCTATTCATTCAGAAAGGAGACCCATCACCCAAGCGGTTGGTGAAAATGGTGATGAAGATGATGACGTTGATGATGATGACTCGTAAACACGAACAAAGTACAGACAATAGCTAATACCTGCCAAATCACACAATACAGCCTGAAATGATTTCGCACAAAAGGCTGGAAACCTAATCCGGGTAACCATAGAAACCGGGGCACATTAGGCGTTATTAATCAATGCGTCTAACACAAACGATCACTATCGCTCCGGGGATATCTGGAAATAACCACATAATGTGCTCTCTGGAGTAAGTACGTTAGGAACAATGATTGAATGAATTGAATTAGGTAAATGGAGAGTTTCGAACTTCATGCTGAAGAGAAGCGTGGATTTCATTAGTGGTCTGTGCTCCGACTATTATCGGTTCCATAATATTTTCGGTCTTCAGAAGTAACAGAGTTTTGGCCGTTCTGAGTCCATCCACCTGGGGCGTAGGTAAGTGTTAAGCCACATGCGCGTGTATTACACCGGCAACAACGCTCGTTAGACCGGAGCAATGCATACTGGAAGCACGTCGGGGAGCACTGTGAATTAAAGTAGGATGTCCTGGTTTTCATTACGGGCAGAGGAACATGGGAATTTATTATTTCTGAATTTTCTCCGGTCTGGTAGGAGGCTTTGGCTGTGGCTAGGTACGACCTTATCGACAAAGACGTGCTTCTAGGCGATTTAGTGTTCCGGCGCGATGTCGTATAGAAATCGATTAGGGGTATGACTACCATTCTATCATCCGTAACAGGTTAGACCGCTACCATCTTAGACTGCATCATCACTTACGACCAGGTGAGATTGCATTCAATGGCTAACTTGTACGAAGTTGAATAAAAAACAAATTTGTTAGTTTTATTTAATAAAACTAGAGGCCGAAAGCTGTCTGGTATATTTTATCTAACCCTGTATGCATATACTTAGATTCAATTGCTCTTAAGTACTCGAACTTCAAGAATCTTAAAGTTACCAGTACAGATAGTTCCTATCTTCAATAGCAAAGATATTCGAGTTTTAGTTTACCTGTGCCCAATTACTCTAACCCCGATCCGAGAACCGGGTCAAATGGGTACGTTTCACCACAAAATAATAAGATTCATCATCATCATCATCATCATCATCATCATCACATCAACCGATAGACGTCCACTGCTGGACATAGGTCTTTTGTAGGGAGTTCCAAGTTCCACGATTCTGAGCCGCTTGGATCCAACGGCTACCTGCGACGCGCTTAATGTCGTCTGTCCACCTCGTACGGGGTCGACCAACGCTGCGCTTACCAGTACGGGGCTGCCATTCCAGCACCTTGGGACCCCAACGTCCATCCTTTCTCCGAACTATGTGCCCGGCCCATTGCCACTTAAGCTTCGCGACTCGTTGAGCTATGTCGGTAACTTTGGTTCTTCTACGAATCTCCACATTTCTGATTCGATCGCGTAGAGATACTCCGAGCATAGCTCTCTCCATCGCCCGCTGAGTGACTCTAAGCCTTCTTATGAGGCCCAAAGTTAACGACCATGTTTCAGAGCCATAGGTCATCACTGGCAACACGCACTGTTCGAAGACTTTCGTCTTCAGGCACTGAGGGATTTCTGACGAAAAGATGGCACGGAGTTTCCCGATAATAAGTTTAATACGCTCCAAACTCAGACATCGCTGATCCGGAGATATGGCGAAAGTTGTAAGCCTTTTGTGGATCGCGGGGCAAATGCCTGCGAGAAGTTAGCAAGTCTGCGATTTAGCATTCCGCTGAAAGACAAAAACATCTTTGTATTCTTGTTATTTAACACTTCCAAGTAGGTACAATAATAATAATAATAATAATAATAAAGCTTAATTTACATTCCTTACAATTAAGTACCTTACTGGCTAAATATAATAGAGTTAAATACAATTTTCCTTAATCCTAAATTCTTATTTTCTATTTTAATGTTTTCATAGCTAAGTAATATATTGCCCTTATTGTAATTATACTATCTAATTTACGTAAGGACCGCCAGCGGCGGTAAAAGCCTCCTCCATATTTTTCCATTTGCACCTGTCCCTTGCAAGAGTACTCCATGTCTGACCCGCAACTTTCGCGATGTCGTCTTCCAATCTTTTCAATGGCCTACCGGGTCTTCACTTCCAATCCATGGGATGCCAGTTGGTAAAAATTTTTTTCCATCTACTATCTTGACATCTTTGAATGTGACCCGCCCATCTCCATTTAAGTTGCATAATTAGCTTTATGGCGACTCTTGCTTTGGTCTCTCGTCTTATATCAGAGCACCTAATGCGGTCTTTTAGTTTAAGGCCAACTATACTCCTCTCCAAACCTCTTTGACATGTCCTTTTTTCAATGTCCTGATTGAGAGAGGCCAGGACTGGCATGCATAGGTAAGACATGGTAATATACACGTCTCTAGAGCTTTTGTTTTTAATCTTATTGGTAAACCCTCCCTCCATTAAAGTAGGTACAAATCGTTACAAAATTCTTGAGAACGTTTAAGTCCAAACGTTTAGTGCCGAAAACATGTTTTGATGAACTTCCCAGCACAGTGGGGAGCATTGTGGTATAATACGTGGGGGGTAGTTCGAATCCCAGCGCGCACCTGTAACCTAAAGTAACGTGCGTTTAAGGAATTAGGAAAACATCGTGTGGAAACCTGCATACCTGAGACTTCTCTAAAATGTTCTCAAAAGTGTGTGAAGTCCACCAATCCGCACTTAGCCAGCGTGGTGGACTACGGCCTTCGACCCTTCTCACTGTGGCAGGAGACCCGTGCTCGATACGATGATGATGATATTGAATTTCCACCAGTCTGGTCTTGTAGACGACTCGGGCCACGGCCAGTAGCACCTACCACCTTATTGCAGAAACTCACAAGTGTAACTTCACGAGTGAAGTTATACTTCTTTTGATGCGCGCGCACACCGTCACAAAAAACCGACACCCTGGAGTTAGCTATAAGATTTGACAGTGTACACTTTCAATTGTCACAGTCATTCCGGTGATTTATTTATTAAATTTTTTATGTTGAGTGAAACTTGGTTAAAATGAGTCTATATGTATTCCAAATTGAACAATGATAATTATGTCAATGTCTTTAATGTTATGTAGAAATCTTTTTTTTGTGATCTAAATAAACTTTATTTAACTTTAATGCCTTAATGTCTTTTTTTCTACAATACGTTTGTATTGAATACGACTAAGACGAAAGATAAAATATTTGAAATGTTTTTTATCGTGTTACGCCAAAGTATAACTTCTAACGCGTGTACATAAGTACACACAGTTTTTATTTTAAAACCCGGGACTACTACTTTATTATTTTTTCGTTTTATTAATAGGAAGCCAACGGCATACAAAGAATAAACATTCATAAAAATAAAACACTAAACTAAGGACTAACATTGTATACACGCTTAACATTCGTAAATCTCAACTATCTACTCAACATTCGTAATCGAGGTATTAAATAAATCTTAAAACTACGTCGCTCTGCTGATTCCCTAGTCCCTAATATAAAATGAAAAATAAAACACCATATTACTTAAAAATAAACAACAACAACAATGTTATAAGCTCAAGGCAATAAACAATTAATAACTAATCACTGTGCGGGCAAAAAAAAAAAACAGAACAACAAATAGGCTCCCATGCCATGCAAATAAGGCATGATTGCATGCATTAAAAGAACACCATACGGACGCCTGTCACCGGTTCGCGGGATGCGCGCGCGCAGACAGACTGACAGGGCAGCCTTGTCAATTAACCGCACTGAGTTATTATATCGGTGCACGCGATCCTGTATTCGATGCCCGTGCAGGGACATATGCAAATTGATTGTTTGTTACAACCTCCTTTGAATGCTGTTTTTTTTTTCTTTTCTTATTTATTATTTATTTATACTCTTTAAGCACTTCTCATTGTAGGAGGAGACCCGTGCCCTGTAGTGGGAAGGTAATGGGTCGATATGGTGGTGGTGAATATTCTTTATTTAAAAAAAAAAACAGAAAAAGAATTTAAAAAATAAACGCAGACAGAAACATTATACAAAAGGCGGCCTTATCGCTTAGTAGCGGAATTTACTAGGCAAGCTTAGGATAAGGAAAACATGATGATAAAAGACTGTAGATTCTTCATTTTAAAAAAAAATACATATGAATAACTACATACTAATACTTGAACTAGATTACACAATTAAACTTTTACATCTATACTTTTAATAAAATTGTAACTGGAAGATTTCTGTACATATAATATATATTGAAAATTTTGACCGGGGGATAATTTATAATCGATAGAGTCCAAAACAGATTTTTTTTAATTTTTTTCTGTCTGTCTGTTTCTGTCTGTGTTCGGATTATAATAAAATTTGGTTTATGTGGTAGCTGATATTCCGGAAATTGTCGAAATTGTTTCTTTAAAGATCTAAAAAAACAGTCCGCGACAACATTCGACTATTTTTTAAGTTGACCCATACGCTGACGAAGTCGCGAGGGTCCATTAGTCATATAATAAACATAAAAAAAACTAATATACTGTTTTAACTCCGAGTGTAGCTGTGAATTTAAGTAGGATGTCCCGGTTTCGACAACTATCTAATCTATCTAACTGTTATAGCAGTTAAATATAAATAAATAAATATAAATATACTACGACAATACACACATCGCCATCTAGCCCCAAAGTAAGCGTAGCTTGTGTTATGGGTACTAAGATGACTGATGAATATTTTAATGAATTATATATACATAAATACTTAGAAAATACATATAAACACCCAGACACTGAAAAACACTTAATGCTCATCACACAAACATTTTCCAGTTGTGGGAATCGAACCCACGGCCTTGGACTCAGAAAGCAGGGTCGCTGCCAACTGCGCCAGTCGGCCGTCATTTTTAGTTATAATATTAGTAAGGAAAGCTTTGTCTATCACTTTATTGTGCGTAAGATAAGGACACAATATTATTTGATTGATCACAATGCTACTCAGTTGAGTGTCATTTATGACATACAATAAATAAATGAAAGTAGTCACAAACGCGGACAAAGAATGCGGGCAACAGCTAGTTGAAAACAAACGAAGTAAACATCGTAATGTGCAAATTTAATTCTTACCCATGTCATAAAATTCAGAAACAAATGTTTGGTGCAATCAAAAAGCTGTTTTAATTTATTACAACGTCATATAAAATTCTTTTGTTTGTGTCCAAGAATGTTTATTAACTCATGGGGAAAAGTTAAAACAGACTTAATTAGAAAGGTATAAAGTTGAGTTTAGAATGTGGTATTCGTTTGCTATTATTGATAGTAAGGCTTAGTGTACACTAATTAAACATACTGAAGTAGGAAATAGAGTAAAACGAAGGCATAGCGCTGTGTGTGTGTGTGTTTTAAGTTGGAGATGTGCCGGTTTCGATTTCCAGCAGAGGCAATCTTAGAATGTACAATTTCTCAATTTTCTTTGTTTTTTTTGTTATCACCATCGCACAGTCGAATTAATAATTAGCTTTGAAGTTAGAGCAACTCGTACCCAAGCTCTTTTATCATTCATGTAAATTATTATAACAGGATTTTTCTATAAGCTTACTTTTTATATCATATAAACTATGAACTTGTTGATAAAGAGTAAATAGATATTTTCTAGGCAAGTGCATTCCATCTTACCATTAAATGTGGTATTGCAGTCAAGCGCTATTCTATGTATTTTAAATAAAAGTTGGTGTACACGCGTTAGAAATTATACTTACAAGATATTACAATTATATTACAAAAATTTTATACCCTTTCTACGGTCGTAGAAAAAACGACACCAGCAATAGAACAAAACGTATTTAAAACATCGATAGTCTTGTTATCCTATCTAGTTAAATAAAATTTATTTAGATATCACACAAAATAATTCTACATAATCACTGACGTAGGTCGGTGTACTTACCTTAAAGAAATAGACATAATAAAATAATTAAATTTGGAATACTAATTGACTCATTATAGGACGATTTGAGATTTTGGCACAATTGAATCAATTAATTCACCGGAATGAGCCAACTGTCAAACCTTATAGCTGCTAAATTCAGGGTGTCGGTTTTTTGTGACGGTGTGCGCGCACCTCGTAAAAATTAACTCTCATAATTTTTCCCTAACACGCCAAAAGAAGTATAACTTCAAAAAAAAAAAAAAACATTGTATATTGATCCCATCTTGTAAAATATGTAGATGAATTATGACTGATATATTTTATTAGTGTGTCCGTAGCATTATGGTAATCGAGGCGCTATAACATAGGCCCACCGCCCGGTGTTTGCTTAGTAAGTTATTAGCTAAACCAATATTTGGTGGGTTGTCTTGTGACGTCACAGCTGTATATGGTGATGATATGGGATCAGTGAAGCATATTAAATGAAGCGACGATATCCTAGTGGTTAAAGCTTCGGCATCTCTTTCGGGGGGACCGAGTTCGATCCCCGGAACGCACCTTTAACTTTTCGGAGTTATGTGCGTTTTTAATTTAAGCAAATCAATCAGTATCCCTTTTTTTTATTCCTCTACAAATAAGCCCTTGACTGCAATCTCACCTGGTGGTAAGTGATGATGCTGTCTTAGATGGTAGCGGGCTAACCTGTTAGGAAGTATGGCAGTTATATCAAACCCATACTCCGAATCGGTTTCCGTAACGCGTACCGGAACGCCAAATTGCTTAGTGGCACGTCTTTGTCGGTAGGGTGTTAACTAGCCACGGCCGGAGCCTCCCATCGGACCAGCCCAGACAAAATTGCTCATGCCGGGAATTGAACCCGGGGCCTTCAACGTAAAACCACCCTATTTGGGGTCGGCCCTCCTGATACTCGTCCGCCATTTAATACGGTCTTGTGTCATTTCTGGTGTGAGGCCCAGAGTTTTCATGTCATTGAAAACGGTTCGAGCCCAGGTGGTAAATGGGCGACCTCTACCTCTTTCGCCTTCATCTATAGCCATTACTCGCTGTGTCATGTGGCTTTTGTCTCTTCGCATTATATGCCCGTACTAGCGTAATCGGCCCTCCTGCATCTTATGCTGTACTACCGCGGCTTTAAAAGAGCCTCGGATGAACTCATTCCGAATTTTGTCCAATCTCGTAATGCCCCCAGTTCAGCGCAACATCTTCATTTCAGTAACATGTATTTTCTGTTCGTCGCTCTTCCTCATTCCCCAGCATTCGGACCCATAGAGCAGAGATGATCGTACAGCTCTTTTGTACACGGTGCCTTACTTTAATTGGCAGTTTCGCATCACAAAGAAATATAATAAAATTATTACATAGATTATCAAATGATATATCTGTATGTTAAAATCATCCAAGTTACATGTATATTTTTTCTTTATTTATAATGCGTTCAGATTATCCAGCTGGCAAAGCTACGAGCGCTGTGGTTTTTAGTCGTAAATCCCGAGTTCGCTACCCGGTAGAGGCGATTAGGATATTATAATTTCTGAATTTTCTCTGGTCTGGTCTGGTAGGGTAGTAGTGCCGTTACTTGCCACGGAAACTTTGCGATGTAGTAGTACGAGTGCGTACATATACACTATCGAGGGAAACTTACATACTATACTTATAACACAGATACTTATACGGCCGATAATTTTGACGGCCGATTGGCGCAGTGGTCAGCGACCCTGCTTGAGCTGCTGAGCCAAGGCCGTGGGTTCGATTCCCACAACTGGACAATGATTGTGTGATGAACATGAATGTTTTTCAGTGCCTGGGTGTTTATCTATATATTATAAGTATTATTCATATAATTATTCATCGATCATCTTAGTACTCATAACACAAGCTATGCTTACTTTGGGGCTAGATGGCGATGTGTGTATTGTCGTAGTATATTTATTATTTTATTATAACAAACTATTCCAAACCTTTTTATAATTTTTATTAGTGTTTTTACCTTGGAGGAATTATCAATTTTATAAATTTAAAATGCACATAAAAATGTTCGGCACCGACAGTATTTGAACCTGCGACTCTCGGGCAATCGCGGCCTGAGCGCTTTCACCAATTAAGCTACGGCCTCTCCTACCGTCGATGTCGAAATTAGTATATGCCTTTCACATCAGTCTTATAGCGACTGTAGCGTCATCTAGTAGGAAACGTTGCAGTTTCGATCTACTTTTTCAAAGGTCCATATTACAATGAGACACGTTTGAAACAAGAGATGACACATTGCTTTATTATATTTTTATAATTTTTATTAGTGTTTTTACCTACTAAAAAAAATCCTCCAAGTGGATTTTTTTTTTTTATTTATTCACCTTATTTGTACACCACAAATAGAGGAAAAAAAAAACAATGGACACAACAAAATTAAACTTAAAAAGTAGGATACAAAGGGCGGCCTTATCGCTTAGTAGAGGTCTCTTCCAGGCAACCTTAGGATTAAGAAAACCAAGGGAAACCGATTATCAATTTTATAAATTCCAAACATGCTGTTAACATCATTGCATAACTATTTCTCTTAATATAGCTCTGGCTCCCGGATTTTACAGCATCCATGCTCCCTAAATATTTACACGATCTTGATTGAGGTTAATCGGCGTCGGTATGATGGAAATGAGGGACGCTACAGACAAGACAGGGTAACCAAAAACACCCTTGTGAATTTTTATTTAGAAGCGGTAATAGCGCATTTGTTAGGAGAAGCTCGATTTCTATTGCTTATATCTTTATATATATATATTTCTTGTGTGCGTGTGTATGTCACTGAACTCCTCCTAAACGGCTGGACCGAATTGAATGAATCTTTTGGAATGCCTTTGGGGGACACCCTTAGATTCACAAATCAGCCCGTAAGATGGCGCTGGGGTCCGCTAGTATTATTATAAAATGCAAAGGTGACTGACTGACTGACTGATCTATCAACGCACAGCACTAACCACTTGACGGATCGGGCTGAAATATTGCACATAGATAGTTATTACAACGTAGGCATACGCAGCGAAAAGATTTTTCAAAATTCCAACCCTAAGGGGGTTAAAAAGGGGATGAAAATTTGTATAAAATCCTTCATATATCAATTTATTTTTCAAGTTATATCCATGAAATATTTTAGGTTTTCGTTTAAAAAAAAAAAGGGATACGTGTTTCACAAATTTCAAAAATCCATACTCCAAAGGCATCAAATAGGGGATGAAAACTTAAATGAAAGTTTCTGATTTCTTAAGTAGTATACCTTCATATTTTTCTTTTAACAGCAAGACATTGCATCAAGCCGCGAGCAAAAGCTAGTTATATTATATATGCAATAGAAATAGCCTATTAAGTTTATTTTATAACTTGATGTGCCCTGCGGCTTCGCCCGCGTAATTTTGGGAGGCAGCGTCCTGCTACATAGTCACACCTATAGAAATATATGAAATTTTGAGAATTTTTCATAAACATTTTTTTATCTTATGTATTTTTTTTCATTGAAAAGTATACTATATTATTTCTAATATCTCCAACAATATGTATAAAAAGTTTCATGAAGATCGGTTCAGTAGTTTTCGCTTGAAAGAGTAACAAACTTACATTCAAATTTATAATATTAGTAGGGATAGGGATATTTTACTGACTTAAATAATTTTTACTTAATATACGTCAGATCATAGAAAAAAGTCGGGAGTTTAATATTAATAACCCCGTTGTATTCTGTTTCATAGATTATGCGAAGGCTTTTGATTGCGTCATATGGAGTAAATTGTTGTCAGTGCTGGAAAAGATGGGAGTACCAAAACACCTTATCATTCTTATTCGAAATCTCTACTGCAACAACCGTTCTTTTGTGAGAATTGATACTGAATGTTCGCATGTATTCTCTACAAAAAAAGGCGTACGACAGGGCTGCATTCTTTCTCCAATGCTATTTAACGTGTACGGTGAATATATCATCCGTAAAGCACTGGAAACGTGGAAAGGGGGTTTCCCACTGGGTGGGAAGCGAATATGTAACCTTAGGTACGCTGATGATACAGTTCTCGTTACCACCTCAATGAAGGATATGAAAGAGCTCTTGCAAAGACTTGAAGTGGAGAGTTTGGAGCTTGGTCTGTGCATCAATAAGAGCAAGACCAAGTTAATGATAGTTGACCGCTCCGGAAATCTACTCGACACCACCAATATACCATCCGTAGACATCGTGGAGGATTACATCTATCTAGGCTCCCAAATATGCAACGATGGTAGTTGTGTGCCGGAGATAGAGAGACGCATAGCAATGGCGAAAAGTGCTATGATACGGCTTGGCAGTATATGGAAAAATCGAGGCATAACATTCAACACTAAGAGCCTCTTGGTCCGTGCCTTGATTTTCCCTATATTCATGTACGGAGTTGAAACGTGGACCATCAAAGCAAGAGAAAGGCAAAGGATAGACGCATTCGAGATGTGGTGTTGGAGGCGCATGTGGAGAATACCCTGGACAGCCAAGCGCACAAATGTGTCTATCCTGGCGCAGCTAGGAGTTCGTGTTCGACTTTCGTCTATATGTTACCAACGTTTGTTTTCTATTTCGGGCACATAATGCGGCGGGGGAATGATAGCCTGGAAAAAATTATAGTAACGGGCAACACCGAAGGCAAAAGACCTAGAGGCCGGTCCCCAACAAGATGGGCAGACCAGCTGAAAAAATCAAATTCAGACCGCTTCTATCAAATCGCAGAAATGGCCTCCAACAGAAGTCGATGGAGACAGTTTACCAACGCGAAGTTGAGATCTCACCAGGACCACGATCTTCAGTGATGAAAGAACGACCATAGAGAGAGAAATAATTTACAACAAATTAACAGATTTAGTCCATGAAGGTATATTGACTTAATCTATTTAAAGCCTATCAAATTAATAATCCAATAGATCTTAATGAAATAAAGCAATTCCAAATTTGAAATATGAATTGCGTTCATATCTTTGAGCATAATATTATATTATTGGTAATTCGGAATACGATGATTTTGAAATCCCATTTCCGTGTAAACACAACAAGTAAAATTGGTTGATCACGACTCTACACGACTAATTACCAAGCCAGAACAATGAAGGACCGGTAGCTATCGTAAGCACGCCCTTATAGGGTTGTCAGTAACCTAAATATCGATAGGGTTTCAAATAATCGATCAAAGCTTTATACCAACTTAAACTTAAAAGTAAAGCTAAGAGGAGGTCCAAATCTGCTCTAGTCTAAGAAGAAACCCACAAGAAACTCAAAGTTACTTGACAGCCTTAACTACAAAATATCAAGCAAACCAATAAAATGCTAGTAATGTATCTGTTTTGTTATGCGGGAAATTTTAACACCATAAAATTAAAACTTGATTGAAATTTTAGAATTAATATAGTTTAATTACAGAGGAGGTTTTTGCATCATTTGGCATTTAGGATAAAGAGTATTCAATATTATCGATAAAAAAAATATTATAAAAAAATATGAATATATATTATTAATAATTTTCAATTTTCTCGTCTTTTTTCTACGACATAAAACGCGATAATTGGTACACGGTTTATCTGCGTTTCAGCTTCCAATGCGTTCCGTTTATACGTAAGCAAGAATTAAATAATATCCAACCGTATTCATAATTTCATATTTCTACTAAAAAGTTATCCTAGCTATAGTATTAATGATAATTACCAAGCATGAAGTTACTATAAACGACCTTTAATTGATTATCATCCCAATGAATGTTCTACCGCTAAGTACAGGCTGGGATTTCTATGAAGAGAGAGGAAATTACAGCATGGTCATAAGCTAATCAAATATAAGTCGGCAGACTATAACAACTTTAAATACTTGCAAATTTTGGTAACTAATCAAGCTGTCTAATTAGGTCGGCCATCACAATCTACTCTCCATAACTGTGTATTTATTTCTAAATCACAAAAACGTTTATCGATAAAAAACATTTTTTTGCAGGTGTCGATAAAACATCACTAAGTAATATAAAAATTAAAAGCTAGATAATAAACCGTAAAGGTGCATCACGAGCGGCGCGTAGTGACGTGCATATTAAAACATCGATTATGAGAAGAAGTTAGACAAAGGAAGCGGGGGTAAAGAATCTTGAACGATTTGTTCGTGTCATGCACATGGCGCACGCTTTGATGTAGTTTTTAAGGATGTGACTTGCTTTTTTATCGATATTTGGAATCAGGTTATATTATTAATGTATAATCTGCCGTCTTTTGGACCGGGGGTAAGGTCAGTACAAACAGACTGACTTGACGTTTCTAAAGTGCTTATAAACTAAACCTACTTGATATAAATGTTTTATTGATTTTATTTGCATATATAAAATAATAATTAATATTTAATATAATATTATAAACAGGAAAGATGTTTATATTTGTTTGTTTGTACCGAATAGGCTCCGAAAAAACTGTCCCGATTTTAACCAGTTCAGAACCAAAAGAAAGCTGCGTTTATGTTTTCCTTTCTCAACGACTTAACCAACCAATGAACTTGGTTTTCAGCATACTGTTAGTTTAAAGGACGGCGAGTAACATAGGCATTTTTTAATTCCAGGAAAGCAAACGGTTCCGACGGGATTTACGAAAACCGCAATAACGCGGACGAAGAACACGGGCGAAAGCTAGTAAAGAAATAAATTCTTGTTCTAGAACATCGATAAAGCCACATCCCTAGGGATGGTAACGTGAACACGAACAAAATAAAACTACCGGAGTTGCAACAGGCGGTCAGTGTTCTTGCTTTATTTTCAACTTTGCCAGGTATAGCACGATCTTAAGCCCGCTAAGCCCCGATAATAAATATACAGATTGGAAGATTTTCTTTTATAGGTTTTTGTTGTGATGCTTTCGGTTTAAGCAATTTACCGTAATAAAAATTATATGATACCTTTCCTGAAGATATAGTTTATATTCATCTATTTTAGTACTTCTTCTTTTTCTTTTCCTGGGCCTCCGTGCTTGGTCGGCCGGAACCTTCCGTTGTAAGTAGTGCCACTGGTACGGCTCCCCGCTGGGTCACT
The DNA here is from genome assembly GCF_905163445.1 of Pararge aegeria. Lineage (NCBI taxonomy): Eukaryota > Metazoa > Arthropoda > Insecta > Lepidoptera > Nymphalidae > Pararge > Pararge aegeria. The sequence continues at coordinate 9,831,760 of NC_053203.1, forward strand.
CCAGCCAGCCGAGCTCACTCCAGAAGCTTAGCAGGCCGCCCAGGTCGTTAAGTAAAGCCAAGTTCAGGGAGTGATGCTGGGATTCGTGGAGCCAATTATTTATTTATCTTAGTACTTACTACTATTAAAGATTAAAATTTACACACTTTCTTCGTCAAATAGGAATTCTAAAATGTAGCAGTACGTTTTTTCCACGGCTGGTTTTTTATTCTTCTAAGTAAACAACGAAGGTAATCGTTGCAGATAGTCACCGAGGACTAACCTCTGCGGTATTTTCGGTGCTTTTATACTAACCATTTTGATGTGATTATTTTATTTGATAAATTAAAAAAAAAAAAATTAAATTATTTTAAAGTTAAAAGAACACATGCTGGGTTTTTTAGTATGTTGTGGCTTTTAAGACCAGGGGCTTAATGATGTATCGCTAAAAGTAGTGTTATTTAAATATGGTCTAGCTGGGGCCATCATCATATAGACAGAGGATTAATGTTTTGTTCGCTGTGACGTATATTTGAAGGCCGATTGGCGCAGGTTGCAGGGACCCTGCTTTCTGAGCCAAAATATTATATTGACCCTTATATGGCCCTTAATATTAAATTGACTTAACTGTACTGAAAGAGTTGAGTCAACTTAAAATAAAACTCGGGACTCTGTTGGAAAATACTCGGAGGTATAATCAGCGAACAGTTTTTTTTTGAATTTTCCGCAAATTCGTCCTACCCGAGGCAATAATAAGCCGGCGTGAAACCCGCATTTCTAATTAAAACTTTTAATTCAGTAAACATTGCCAAAAGGGAGATAAAGAAAAAAGGGAGAAAGAAAGAGTTAATTCTTCAAGAGTTCCAAAGGAGCAAGTTTCTTGTACATTTCGAGTACATAAATCACCTTCGGGCACGAGTGCTCGTAATTAAAATTCGCGGTGGCTTAGAAATCTCTCAGACAGGACTTATAATAAAATTAATTAACGTTCTTCTACTGTATAGTTAAGATGGCGTTACAAGTACTTTGCGTAAGTAATTGCTTTTTTTTATTCCATTACAAGGCAGTCTTGACTGTTATCTCGCCGGATCGTAAGTGATGATGCAGTCTAAGATGGTCTAAAATTTACACTTTTTTTGTAACTTTTAGTTGCCCAAATATTTATTTATTAATTAATTCATTTATTTATTACTAATCCAACAGCGTTACATAATACAAATTATTTTGGTTAAGGGATTATCTTATTACTAAACTCGTGTTAAAGTCGTGAGTGCGCGCGTATTTCGTTTCATTGTATAATTTTACTCCCATGTTTTTTAACGCCGCTAAAGAAGTATAGCGGCCGATTGGCTCAGTGGGCAGCGACCCTGCTTTCTGGGTCCAAGGCCGTGGGTTCGATTCCCACAACTGGGCAATATTTGTGTGATGAACATGAATGTTTTTCAGTGTCTGGGTGTTTATCTATATATTATAAGTATTTATGTATACTATTCATAAAAAATATTCATCAGTTATCTTAGTACCCATAACACAAGCTACGCTTACTTTGGGACTAGATGGCGATGTGCGTATTGTCGTAGTAAATTTATTAATTTATTTATTTTTTAAAACTTCAAAAAAAAAAAATTATTCAATGTAATTCCTACGAGTTATTTATAAGCTTTTTTTGTTTGATAACTCAAAAGGAGAATCAGTGAAGGTAAGATCGTTTATATGTCCGACTGTCATAGCCAATTTTCTCATAATACGTACGACGTGGAAAATTGTTTGCCATGGCAATAGGTAAATATATTTTGACCCACATTTCCAAGCGACCTCCAAAACCAATTTTCCACCGTTTATTTTTTCCAGCGTCATTTCAAGAGTTTATTTACCAAAAGGGTAAAGTTTCTTGGTCGAATCTGCCTGTACTGTTGTAGAATAACTACAGAGAAACAGAATTTCGTTTCAAAAGTGCGTTTAGAGTATCTGCATGAAATAAATATATTTTGAATTTTATAATTGCCATAACCCTTAGCAGGTTAGCCCGTTACTATCTAAACTAGTTTTTTTTAAATAGAAAATTGACAAATTATTAAAAAAAATACTTAAATCACTATAAGTGCGCGGTGTGTATATTATTTGATGAGTTCCCGTCAATAAGATCTGGTGGGAGGCTTCGGCTGTGGCTAGTTACTAACCTAAAGATAAAGCCGTTCCGCTAAGCGAATCGGTTTTCCGGTACGACGTCGCCTAGAAACCGACCAAGAATATAAGTTTTATATAAATTCAATTTCAAATTCAAAAATATTTTATTCATGTAGACCTTATTACAGGCACTTATGAAGCGTTCATACATTGAACATGTTACACTAATGTTAGTGACGGTTATAACTGCATTCGTTAACTTGAGACTAAAGCTAGGAGGGTTCCAAACGCGCCCTGGTCTAAGAAGAGCCCACAACAAACATAGCCAGATATATAACTCCCATACTTCTAATAGATTAACATCTTAGACTGCATCCTCACTTACCAAAAGGTGAGATTACGGTCAAGGGCTAAAAAAAACATAAAAATGGGACCACATGAGAAGTAAACTATTTCAAAGAAAAATTATTTTCTAAATCGGTTAATAAATGACAAAATTCAAAGGTGACAACCATAAAAAAATACAAGTAAATAGAGAACCTCCCTCTGTTTGATAAGTCCGTTGAAAAGTGTTAAAAACCAGGTTCCCAAATTAAAAAAGAAACCCCTGTCTAGTTTAGAACAAGCTCTGCCGAAGTGCGTGAGTTCTGAGCGTTTCGAGATATCTCCTCAAGAGGGCTTCTGTAATTATTTTAGGCAGTTAATTTCACGGCCTGAATCAATTTACGTTAACTTTAATTGGTCATTGTGGAAAATATGTTAGCGCTTTTAACTTGCCTTGAGGGTGTTGGGGTAAGAGGTCCTTATAAGAACTAATATAAGAGCGATGACGTCACATGATGACAATGACTATAGTAATTTTTTTTATTTATACTCTTTATTTGCACACAAATAAAAATACAGAAAAAGAAAAAAAAAAACACAGCAGAAGCAGTATACAAAAGCGTTACGCTACGGCCTTATCGATAAGGCAGCGTAGTCATCATCATGTTGTGACGTCATCAAAAAAACTAGCTGTGCCGCGAAAGTGTTGGGGTAAGAGGTCCTTATAGGAACTAATACAAGAGCAATTTGATGACGTCATGATGACAATGACCTTATAATCATTGTCAACATGTGACGTCATTATACAGCTATGTCATGATTTCCAACTTCACCGTTCACAAGCGAAATTTTAATTCCTTAAAAACGCTCATTACTATTGGATAGAAGCAGGCGTTACTTCGAGGAATTTCATTTTCCTGCTTTTCGCGGAATTTAAATATTCCGCGAAAAGCAGGAGAATCTGTACGGTGAAATTTATAATTTTTTCAATCTTTATAAAAGGTAATGAAGTGGGAGGGGCTTAGATAAGGTGGGGGCAAAAAGGTATAAAACGCGACCAATAGGACAAATTTTTCACTTGACAATAATTATTCATTGTAAAGTCAACATCAGGATGCTTCGGTGTCGACCCTGAATATCTCTTTGGTGTGGAGTATAAAGATTTAAGAGATTTTAAATTACACCATACAGATTCTCCTGCTTTTCGCGGGGTATCCATACGACACAACATAATAAATGCAAAAGTGTGTTTGTTTGTTCTTCAATAACGTAGCAACAGAGTAACGGATTGATGTGAAATTTTGCATAGAGATATCGATTGGAAAGTGACAAAGGCTACTTGTTATCCCGTAAAAAATCCAAGTTCCTATGGAAAAACACGCTTACGCTTAAGCTCGCACTCGCGCTTGCTTCCTTGCTTTCTTTCTTGATTGCTTGCTCGCTGGCTCGCTTGCTCGCTTGCTTGCATTTTTTCGGGATAAAAAGTAGCACATGTAGCTTATAAACTATCTATGCCAAAAGTAAAGTCTCCAGGCAACGTTACTCAAATTACCACGCGAGCGAAGTCGCGGGTAAAAGCTAGTTGCAAATAAGGCTCAATTTTCATAACAAACTTAACTCAAAAAAAGTAGAAGAAACAGAATTCACGCTTGAACTGCAGAAGATAGGCGTTTATTGATGCTGGGTTTAGGAACATGTTTTAGATCTCTCCCATCATACTACTCCAGCACCTTATCTCAAAAGCATCTATTCTTTAGTTGGACCCACTAATTAGTTGGACTATATGTGAACAAGTTACGCTTGCTAGGAATTAATAATAAGGACGCTACTTACTCGTAGTTGCATTTCCGGGTGAATTTCTGGAAAATAAGTTTTCCCCTTGCGATACTATTTAACAGTCTTTAGTAATCTGTCTGATCAGATCCAAGCAATGTTGCAGATGTAGCAAGACAAGTAGCGCATCTTAAATAGCCATTTAGTAAAGGAGAACTCTTGGTGCAAACGTCTCCTCGAATGGAAGCCATGGGGAGAAAAGCGCCCTGCAGGATGACCACAAATGCGCTGGAAGTACGACGTGAAGAAGGTAGCCGGTTCCGGTAAGAAGAAAAAGAGAAACCTTTATCTAAAAAATCCTTTGTTTACCTGAAACAAAAAAAAATATTTTAGTAAAAATGTTTCCTGTAACTTTGGCGTATAATTTAACATAAAAGTAAATTAAACTGAAATAAAAAAGATTGTGCGACACATGACAGACGTTATCCTAATATATAGTAACAAATAAATATCCTACGACAATACACACATCGCAATCTAGCCCAAAAGTAAGCGTAGCTTGTGTTATGGGTACTAAGATGACTGTTGAATAGTTTTGTGAATATAAATACTAATAACATACAGATATACACCCAGACACTGAAAAATATTCATGTTTATCACAAAAAAAAACCAGATCTAGGAATCTAGCCCATGGCTGCGAACTCAGAAAGCAGGGTTGCTGCCCACTGCGCCATTCGGCCCTCAAGCCTGACGCTTCCATTACTATTTGAACATATCAGTTAAGTGCTTAAATAGCAGGAGTGCCAGGGTCTGAGTAGGATCACATAACGCTGTAGATATTGTACAGAATGTGTGGCATTACTTATTAATTAAGATGTTATTTCTTAATAAAAACAAATAGAGCTGCTACTTTGGGAACACCGTAGGTATTAAACTATATATTAGGTTGGGGAAAAAGTTTCTATGCATTTTTTAAGAAAATTCAAAACATTTTTTAATATAGTTTATTTACTATTAACTAGAGTATGTAGGTACATTTCGTTCGATAACTTAGCCATCGTTGCATTTTCACCTATTTTGTAGTAAAATTTAAAATGTATCTATTTCTTCATTAGATTCACTCATCTTCCTAATTTGAATTTGGAATTATCTTCTTTAAAATTTTAACTTTTAATGATACCAAAACCAGCCAGACCCAAACACTATAGCCAAAGAGATTTTATTACAAGTTCATACATACTATAATGCGAAAAGACATTTTCCCCAACCTATTATAACATTTTAGATTGGATAGTATGAAACTATCTTATTATTTAAACATGCATTTACCCATTAAACATAAAGGTCTGATCAAACAGGGGCAAATCCCACGCGGGACGCATTTATTTTAGTTAGTTTTGACAACCGATTGGCGTAGCAGACAGCGACCGTGCTTTCTGATTCGAAGGCCGTGGGTTTCCCACAACTGAAAAATGTTTGTGTGATGAACATGAATGTTTTTCAGCGCCTGGGTGTTTCTATGTATATTATTATTTAAAATATTCATCAGTCATCTTAGTACCCATAACACAAGCTACGCTTAATTTGGGGCTAGATGGCGATGTGTGTATTGTCGTAGTATATTTATTTATTTACTTGCTATTGCCCGCAATTTCGTCTGCGTTTGATTTTGTTTTTTGATGTTTAATTTAGTTGAAGTTCTAAAAAAATTTAAGGTATTCAGTATCGCTATGCTTAAATGAGGGGTTTGCTGCTGTCCGCTGAGGAGTTCTGTCCTCTACCTCCAACCACATTCAGATCTGCACAAACTTTGGGCAAAACTAAACACATATTATAACCTCTATAGTGCAAAAATAAAATTGAAATCGGTTATAATTTGTCGGAGTTATGGTGTAAAATCCTCAAACACTTTCATCCCCTCTCCCAAAGGAACCGAGCCTAATGTCGGGATAAAAAGTATCTTATATTACTTGTTATGTGTACAAAGTTTCATGAGGATCGGTTAAGTAGTTTTTGCGTGAAAGCGTAACAAACAAACTTACATTCACATTTATAATATCAAGTAAGTATTAGTAGGGATAGGGATAGGGATAGGATTAAAAAGTATCCTATATTACTTCTAACATTTCCAAGAATATGTGTACATACAAAGTTTCATGAGGATTGGTTAGGTAGTTTTTGCGTGAAAACGTAACAAACAACCTTCATTCACATTTATAATATTATTTTATTTAATCAATTAATTATTTTAATATAATTTATTATTTATTGATTATTTATGTAGATTAAGTATCTCGCTCGCTCTTTTAGCTTCCCAAATTGATGCTCTCACGGGTTGCTGACAATTCTTCATTACAATAGATTCAGCATCATTTATTTCTAGTCTGTCTGTTTGTGTATACTACCATACTACCTATACTACCAACTAAGAATACGGAAATAAACTCAGCAGATGGTTTTTTCTTAAATCAATAGTGATAAACATGGCCTTTTTTAAACAGAATTTCTAGATATCTATCACAAGATGCAAGGTAGGTAGTATAAAGTCGTACAATAAAGTAGCTGACGCGAGAGATCGAAATTAAAACTATTGGCAAAGGACGCGGCGCGGCTTCCCATTTTAAAGCGTCGGGACGCGCATTTTGGAATTTAGAGTCTATTGAGCGAATATTCTTGTTACCATAAACATCTCAAAGCGAATTGGTTGAAACAATCAGTGCGAGTGACTTTGGTCCTGCGTCCCGCGCGGATTCCGCTTGAGTTTGAACAGACCTTTATGACGGGATATACTTCTGTGACAGACGTTAGTGGGTTCAAAATATAACCTTTTAAGACATACTACTTCCGATAAAAATTAAATCGTTCACCATTTAACTAAATTGAAATCGAACTGACATTTCTAAAATTGAAATTGAAATTAATTGGTGTCCCGAGAAATTTATTGGAAAACCCGCCCATTGTAGGCAATTAGGTAGCAATTATTATTAGTATCAGATATAAATCATAAATTGGAAATCGCTGATTTGATTGTTGTGTGATAAAGCGATGTTTGGAGCTCATTGACTCATTTCAGATAATCACTGAAGCTAAATTTGATTATAAAGTTTATATTGTATATAATATTTAATTAATATTTTTAAATAATTTTATAATTATGCTTGAATTTTTTTTTCGTCCCACTACAAGGCACTGGTCTCCCCTCGGAATGAATCAATTGTAGGCTTGAAAGAGGATTCCTGAACCCGTTAATATACTGATGATGCTATAACTCTCCGGTCCATAGACTATCTATATACAATATATGTATATATCTGCTCAGTCCGTTGCTCTGTGGCTATACGTAATCCTAGGACAAACTAAAAACACGCGTTCCTACTCCTCATTTACCTACTCTATATAAAAAATAATGCAGTCATATAACAAAAGAGGGAGAGTAGGAGAGGATTTTTGAAGCTAAGACCCACAACGCTGTTTGATTTAATTCAGATTCTAATTCATTCATTATTTTTATTTTGTCGTCTTATACAAATAGGCAGAGAGAACGGAAGACAAAATAATCTCGTGGTGTGCATGTTAGCCATGCAGACGGGTATGGGGTTATTTAACCACCGACACAAACACAACGTGTTATAAGTTTTTCGTGTGTGCATGTGTGTGCGCGTGTGTGTGTGTGTGCGTGTATGTGGATGAATTGATTAAAATTTTGTTTCTCTTCTTTGAAAGGTGTATTACAAGGAAATTAGATAAAAATCGATCCAAGATGGCTGCCGCTACAAAATGGTGGATGACATAGTTTTTAACAAAAAGCTCAATATGGGTATCTAAGAAAATGTCTTGACTAATAGAGTACTTACTATTACACAGTGATTCATGTCAAATCGAATATGGCCAACAGTAATGGCGTATTACATTTTTTAACTGTCAAAGGTTTCTTAAATGTTTAAATATAGGGTTATTGTTATTCCGGAATATAAACCGTTTTCTCTAGATTAAGACACAACTTCACAGAGTTAAGAACGTACAGAACACTCAGTCAGACATTGTTACATGCACTCTAAAAAATGTGAAAACGCTCATCGACGAAATCTCACTTCACACCCGCGGAATGTTACTAGCTGACAAACTTTCCCATTTTTTCCCATTTTATTGTTAACATTTAGAACATTAGAGGTACAATAATTACTGTCAACTGCTAAATGAAGTGAAGTGACTAACCGCCTACTAATGCGCCTACTAGTAAAATGTTGCTAGCTCACAAACTTTTTCCATTCTCCCAATTTTATGGTAAACAGTTAGAACATTAGACGTAAAATAATTACTGTCAACTGCTTAAAGAAGTGAAGTGATGCTTCAATATTAGTTCACACGGTTCCTGAAGGTTGTTAATTCTGTGAACAACCCAAAACAAACGCAGACGAAGTCACGTGCAGTTACGCTATAATTAGTAAAAGGATATTAAAGATTATCCGCAGATATAAATCATTTGGAAATCGCTGATTTGATTGTGGCCCGGCAAAGCCTGTTTAGACCTCATTTGGTATTAATTGACCAGCGGTTTGCATAAAGTCCACCGCGGCAGTTTGTGACATCGTATTACGTGAATTACTAAACAGTTTATTATTGGCTTCCAATGAATTATCATCATCATATCAACCTATTACCGGCCAACTACAGGGCCCGGGGTGTTATTTCCATAGTCCACCAGGCTGGCCCAGTGCGGATTGGTGGACTCAACCTTTAAATAAAAAAATAAATAAATAAATTTACTACAACAATACACACATCGCCATCTAGCCCCAAAGTAAGCGTAGCTTGTATTCGAATTCGGCCCCCCGCAGGTTAAGTCGAGCTCCTACCCACTGAGCTATCACCGCTTCTGTCAAACCTAATTAGTTCTAAAAATTTCTCTACAGAAATCTTTGAGAAAACCATTAAATTTCTCAAGTACCCCAACACTGTAAAACTGCACAGGAGTTTTCCTTAAGAGTTTTTTGACTAGACCTTTTCACAAAAAAGACAATAGACAATAGTTCAAACACATTGTTTATATTAATTCCAACCTTACGCAATAGCAATAGGAGTTATAGTCGCATGCGTTTCGTGGCACGCATGAAAGGAAAAGCACTTTTCTTTTGTGAGGAAAATGTACAAAAAGAAAACGCTGAGCGTTTGTGTTTATGAGTTATTACTAGATACAATACCGGACACATTGACATGTGCCATTAAGAAACTTAGCCGTTAAGGCGAAGCTCTTTTCATATACGTAAGAAGTTAAGTGAAGCGTAACCTTCTTTAAGTGTGATGAGCACTTTTTGGGTGAACAAAAATAATGAACGCTTTCCATGAGCTATAATATATGTGTACTTTTTGGATGAACAAAAAGAGTTAAACTCACGTCATCGTCACCGCACGCTTCCGATTATAATAACTATAGTTTTTATATAGGTATATAAGATATATGCATGTAAATAGTTTTAGTGTTTCTTTTTCTATATGGCGTTCTACCACCGATGCCGGAATTAATAATTAATTGCCCGACCAAGCAGGCCCGCTGGATGGTTAGTGGAAACCCATCGCCTATAAACAGAAAAGCACTTGCAGGGCATGTAAGGAACACTTACTACAACGCGCCGCCTTTTGTCCATCAACATGAGGCGTATTTAATTCTCATTTGCCTGTAATAGCATCAGCAATGATGCCTTTTTAGATTTGGAATGCAGCAATGCTTAGCGGCAGAAATATTCGTGGCGAGGTCCCCCGGTCGAGCTATGTCACAAGAATCTCAGTTTTCAATTTATTCAGAACAATACGTAATGTTACATTTATAATACAATATTTAACATAAATCTAATTGTAATTAAAATGAAAAAAAAAAATAAAAAATACGTAAATAAAAAAAATATATATATATATAATATGTAAATACGCTATTCTATAATTATAGAATGTAGCATATTTAAACCCAAATTGTACTCTCTTGCTCTGTATTTATATCTCTAACTACTTTTTTTCTTTGGTGTACAATAATAGTGTATTCATTCGTTCATTCATTCACCCAGTTTGGGCGCAGCCATTTTTTTTTAATGAAATAATTTGATTATAATATTTTTATTTATCTGCTACTACTAAAACTATTTAATTAATAATATTAATTTCATATAAAGTTAGCTTCCCCTTAAGAAACCCTAGGTATTCAATGTAACTCTACACCAACTGTCTTAGGACACCATTATATCAATGAGAAGTAGACAACATGCCTTTTGTATGCAGTTCAATGAACTATAATTAATACTACGGTTTAGTTTTTAACCCCGATCGAAAAAGAAGGGGCGTTATAAGTTTGAACCTCGGCCATACAACAGACATGAGTTTTCGAAGTTTTATAGATAATGCAGAATAAATTCAATATTCAAAAATGTTTAAATCATGTATTACAGGCACTTATGAAGCGTTCGTACATTCCACATGTTAACACTAACGTTAGGTTAGGTGATGGTGATAGCAGCATTCGTTAACTTAAAACTAAAGCGAGGAGGGTTCCAACCACGCCCACGTCTAAGAGCCCACAACAAACTAAGCCAGGTTTTTTTTTTGTTATCACCATCTCACAGTAGAGTTAATATTTAGCTGTGAAGTTAGAGCAATTCATACCGAAGCTTTTTTATCATACATGTAACACAGATACTGGTACGGAACCCTCAATGCGCCCGTCCAACTAGCACTTGGCCGGTTTTTATAACACGCCAACGTAGACCCATGGGGATCCATCTAGAAAACTTTGGGAATCAATATTCAAGACAAACAAAACAGTCAGTTAAACTGTCAGTTACACAGTCAGTTAATAATAAATAATTAGTCAAGCGTTAATACGATTAAGCTATCACTAAATTACTCAGTTCATGTTAAGCCGGTATAATGTGGTGCTCCATTAATTGTGATACGCTAGTACTGGAACTGCAAATCAATATAAAGAGACATGATTGTAAGTAATTGATTAATATTGTGTACAGCGAATATTAACAGTACAATAAATTAATAAATTCAAATTCAATTTCAAAGTTTCTTTGTTCATGTAGGCCTATCACAGGCACTTATGAAGCGTTCATACATATTTGTTTACATAATTGTAAGGGGATGGTGATAACTTCGTTCGCCAACTTAAATCTAAAGCTACGAGGGTTCCAAACGCGCCCTGATCTAAGAAGAGCCCACAACAAACTTAGCCGGGTAAATTTTTTTTTGTTATCACCATCTTCCAGTAAATTTATATAAAGCTATGAAGCTAGAGGAATTCACACCCAAGCTTTTTTATCGTTTAAATAATCCTTAATATTATAATAATAATCATCATCTTCGTTTTATTCATCATCTTCATCAATTTTTCAACTTTTGATTAAAAATATAACATTTTTCGTAAAATAATATACTAGGATCACAAAAACCACTCAGGTTTAACTTGGTGCCAAGACTGTCTAATCATATTAAGAATTAAAAAGGGAATATGAGTTAAAATTGTTCTTAATAAATGGTTGCAAGGTAAAAATTTCTACTCCGTAGGTGATTTTTTTCCAACATGACAAAAAACAACTGTGACATTTGTATTTTATTTTGACATTGAAATGAATTTTCAATTAATGTTTCTGATTGTATTATTGTATTGTATTAAAATTGCATTTTTTAAAATTGATTCTGTGTTAATTGCAACCAATTGCTTGTACTATTTGAACGCTAGCTAATGGCAATACACTGTGACTTCGCAATTGATATTGAAATTACATCTATGTAAACGTGTGTATTATGCAAATAAAGATCTATCTATCTAATATAATCACTGGTATATTATGAAAATTAAGCTTAATTTGCTATGGTCCGCGAAAAGCAGAGGAATCTGTATGGTGTAATTTATAATTTCTTCAATCCTTATACTCCACACCAAACAGATCTTCGGCAATGTACTACGCACGTTTCGCTCCGAAAACGGAGCATCCTCCGGAGATGTTGACTTTACAATGAAAAATTTAATTTGTCACCATCTTTAAGTCCAATGTAACCAATGATTAATATAATGATGTAACTTGTCTTTGTCTACGAGTATGTTAAACTACAAGTCATGAGGTCCTGTGTTCGAATCGTGGTGTAACTCTAAATATAAAAAATGGTGGAAATAAAATTCAAAGCGTTAAGTAAAGGGTAAATATCCATCAGTGATCGATATTATTAAGGTATAAAGGCGGTCTTATCGCTTAATAGCGATAAGGCCGCCTTTTGTATTCTACTTCTTTCTATATGTTTCTGTTTTCAGTATATTTTGTACATGTTAATGTTGTGGTATACAAATAAAGAGTTTAATAATAATAATAATATTAAACAGAATTTATTTAAGAATTAAAAAAAAACAGGTCTTATACTAGGTTCGTATCTAATCCGTTTTTGTCGTCTTCGTAACTCACCTGTGTACATCCAACCAGTTAATTTTAATTAACAAAGCAACCAAACGAGCCTATCGAAATATATAAAAAAAGTTTCGTTACCAACATCGCTACATCTTATATATAGAGAAATATACCAGCACTGATACATTAAAGTAAAGATCGATATGCCATGTTATCTTCAAGCATTTATAAGTCCTTAATAAATAAATAATAAATTAAATAATAAATATACTACGACAGCATTAATTGACCAGCGGTTTGCATAAAGTCCACCGCGGCAGTTTGTGACATCGAATTACGTCAATTACAAATTGTCGCTAAACAGTTTATTATTGGCTTCCAATGAATTATCATCATCATATCAACCTATTACCGGCCCACTACAGGGCACGGGGATGTTATTTCCGTAGTCCACCACGCTGGCCCAGTGCGGATTGGTGGACTCAACCTTTAGATAAATAAATAAATAAATATACCACGACAATACACACATCACCATATAGCCCCAAAGTAAGCGTAGCTTGTGTTATGGGTACTAAGATGACTGATGAGTATATTTATAATTAGGAATAAATACTTATGATATACATATAAACACCCAGACACTGAAAAACATTCATGTTCATCGGACAAACATTTTCCAGCTGTCGGAATCGAACCCATGGCCTTGGACTCAGTTGACGGGGTCACTGCCCACTGCGCCAACCGGCCGTCAAATAATATAACATAAACAAAAAATCCCCATAACAACCCCCCAAAATCACTTAGTAAAACCATAAATGTAAATGCCCGCATTATCGCCGCATTCCGGAGTAAGCTGTGGCTTTACTCCGCATAAAGTGCGATCGAGTTATGCGGACATCGGATTACCATCTGTTCCATGTCGAATTATTGTTTTGGATTTACGAAAAGATGCCGAAAATACGGGCTTTTGGGGAATACCCTGCAAATATAACTGTTAAATAAGTTATACAGTGAAAATTAAGGAAATACATATTCAAAAACGTTTATTCATCACCTTATCACAGGGACTTACGAAGCGTTCATGCGTTTAACATGTAACACTAATGTTAGTGATGGTGATAACTGAATTCGTTAACTTAAAACTAATGCTAGGAGGTTTCCAAACGCGCCCAGTTCTAAGCGCCTAAAACAAAATAACACAGGTTTTTTTTTTGTTATCACCATCTCACAGTCGAGTTAATGTTGGGTTGAGCTATGACGTTAGAGCAATTCATACCTAAGCTTATTTATCATACATGTAATACTTAAAATTATAATAGGATTTTTCTATAAGCTTACTTTTTATATAAACTTTGAACGTATCGAGAGACATGTCAAGGATTTCATCTGGTAATTTTTGGTAAAAAGATATACAATTACCCTTAACTAATTTTATGCAGCCTAGTAAAGTGCCTTACAAGTTTATTTTTACTTCTAATATTAATAATGTTACAGTCATACATGAATTAAATTTTAAAGTATGTGTTGATTAAGCACCGTCATAATTTTTGCTTCTTTAAATTTATCTCTTAAAGACTCAGAAGCTTAATTTGCTAAAATCCGCGAAAAGCAGGAGAATCTGTATTGTGTACCTAATTAATTATTTCTTCAATCTATATACTGCCACACCAAACAGATCTTCGGCAATGTACTCTGTACGCACGTTAGCTACCACATCGAACATCCTCAGGAATGCTGACTTCAAAGACGAAACGAAGAGAGACGAGATATATAAATTATATATGTATATTATACAGTATATATATATATATATATATATATATATATATATATATACTGCTTTTCGGGGAGTATAACAAATTAAGTTTAATTGTCATTATATATCACGGAATTATGCAAAGTAACGCCTGTTTTTATCTTATACCAAAGGGATAGTCTCCAACAATGAAAGGATTTACGTAAAACATTTCCAAGATAGAAAATATTTTAAGAAAAATAAAAATAAAAAAAGCACCCATTGTTCGAGTACGGACCAAGGACCAGTTCCCATTTCAGGCCAGAAGTTGCTTAGGTTATTTCTGTCTCAAAATTCTCAAAGTTAGCAAACTTGCGTTGTCCACCTCAGTGCCACGGAGATCACGTGAAGCCTTATCAAATAAAACTCTTTATTCAATTAAGCATATTATATTAAATTTTACTAAGATGATGACGATAACTACATTTGTATACTGTAAAAAAAAGCTAGTTCGAACACGCTCTGCTATAAATGGCATAAGAAGTCGACAAGTATTTTTGACGGGACTTGTTATTTATCTCACATATACCTTATACCTACAAAACAACCTAGCTAAAGCAAAATTACATAGCCGAGCTTTTTATAGTTTACTTATTCTTTTAAACTCTTAATGAGACTTATGTAAGATATCATCTAGTAATTTATTGAAAATTATATTCAACTTCCTATAAAAACGAGCGTTAAAAGTGAAAAAAGAGTTACACTTTTATATCGCCCTGAATTCCATTTACCAATTTATTTTACCCCAGCAATCTTGGCACCTAATAGAGTATTTGTGAGCTCAATATTTGCTCATTTGAGCCGATACAGGTAACGCGATCCAAGCGGGGTGTGAACGCAGCGTGAATTCTAAATGTTCTTACTTAGGGATGTGTGTAGAACAAATCCAACAACCCGCCCGACTTTGGTCGTTTTTAAGACACCTGTATAATACGGGAAGTTCACGCCATGTAACCCACGACATAAATCCCACGCCATGCAAGTATATTATAGACCGTCATTTTCGTGGCGTCAGATGTTGTCCGGACAACATACTAGATAAATCCATACAACAAATAGGTAGCATGCTGATTTGGAAAGTATTTTGTCGGGTCTTATCTCGATTCTATATATGCAAATAATCATCGGCGTATTGTTCAATCTTATTGTTTGATGTTATAATCAAATTCAGAGGTTGATTCATACTTAATAAATGAATCGCAATTTGTTAATTAATATCATTCTAAACTCTATTTATTCTTACGCCAGAAATCTTGGCACCTTAGTGTTTGTGAGCTCAATATTTGCTCATTTGAGCCGATACAAGTAACGCAATCTAAGCGGGGAGTGAATGCATCCTGAATTTCAAACGAACTTCTTTATGTGTATTGCCTACATCCAACTATCCACCAGACATGTACCGTATACTCACATCATATGATCTCACTATGATACCTCATGACATTAAACCAATAAATGAATATCAGTTGCATGGCGTCAGAATTTAACTAGTTAAACCAAATGGATAATACATCACATGACAGAGGTAGACGTTGTGTGCCGACCACCGGTAATAAGTCAATCTGAGTCTGACTGTTATTGGGTTCCAAAATTATGTAATTAAGTAGGTATTCGTATGTTAATTTTAAACGATGCAGGTAATGCGATCCAAGAGCGATTTGAACGATTCCTTAATTATAAACAAATGATCGAATAAGTACAATGCCCGCCACGAAACTCATTCATGGTATCCTACGCCATGGAAATAATCAGTTATTGTTAGATGTGTGGCGTCGGATGTTAACCAGAAAAACAATCTGCGTTATGACCTTCCGTAACACTTCTATCTGGGTTTTATCTGGTCATCTGTTTTTAGATATAAAATTTATACCTTCTTAGTGTATTATTTGGGAATTCTCAAATAATTCTTATAACAACAAAACAGAAAAGTAAAAGTTATAAATTCCAAAAATTGTATAGAAGCAGGCGTTCTAGCGGTAATCCATAATATATTATATCTGTTTTGTGTGGAGTATACGGATTGAAGAAATTATAAATCACACCATACAGATTCTCCTGCTGTTCGCGGAGTATAGCAAATTAAGCTTAATTTTCATAATATGTTATAAATTCCCGACAAACTTCATGCTTTTTTGGTTTTTCGGTATCAGCATTATCAATCCATTCCCGGCCCACTCCTCTCAGAATAAGGAGGGTTTATGCCGTAAAGCGGTGATAGCCCCGTGGGTAGGACTTCGACTACACTTACGGATGGGCGAGTTCGAATCCCAGCACGTACCACTAACTTTTTTAGTTATATTCGTTTTAAGCAATTAAAATATCACTTGCTTCAACGGTGGAGGAAAACATCGTGAGCAAACCTGCATCCCTGAGAGTTCTCTATAATGTTCTCAAAGGTATGTGAGGTCCACCAATCCGCACTGGGCCAGCGTGATGGACTACGGCCTTAAACCCTTCTAAATGCGGGAGGTGACCTGTGCCCTGTAGTGGGCCGGTAATGGGTTGATATGATGATGACGATGATGATGAAGATGATGATGAAGCCGTGTCCCATCACGCTGTCTAATGTAACCTAAAAAGTAGAATTCACACACCTTCGAGAACTTTTTTCGGCATTTAGTGCTGTAATAAAATCGACGTATTCATAAAGAATGCCTCAAACATTTCCTCAAAGAACACTCATAACAACATAAGAATAGCAAAAGGGTACAATGGCAGTGATCATTTCCCTAAACCGAGCGTGTAAGTACACTGAGTACTCTATGTGTTCCAGTATTACAGTAATACAAGGAGTACTCGGTGTGAATGCATGAATACACAACGACGATCGTCAGCACAACAAGAATATCAACAAATCCCGTAATCCAGACTCAGGTCTGCGATGACATACGTCCAATGCGTGGTGTAAATCCGGTAAGAATCTAGGGCCAGGATATATTGCATAAGCGACGCGGAAAATGAAAAATTTGCTTGCATACTTTTTGACGAGTTCCTTGGCGCAGCGGCGGTTTAAGTTAGAGGTCCCGGATTTGATTCCCGGCAGGGGGCAGGGGCAATTTGGAGATTTATAATTTCTGAATGTTTTCTGGTCTGGGCTAGTTAACACCATACCGACTTAGACATGCGATATAAATTACTATTGAAACGAGGCAGAATTATGTCGGATAGAAAAATTTGTCTTGTTTTAACTAAGTGTTTAAGTATAAGGTTTATAAAACCTTATCCCAGCCTAGTTAGTCATGTATGCTGTACCTCCCCACAACCCGAATCGGGTGTACCAACTTACGAGCACTATTTTGTCTGCAACTATTCAGTAATTACATTTTCTTTTCATTAAGTATTATTAGGCTTGAAGTGATAATGCAGTCTAAGGTGGTAACGGGCTATTCTGTTAGGGGAATAAATAAATAAATATATTACTAAATAATACATTAGTCAAATGGCGTTGTATTAAACTCATACCCCTAAAAGGTTTCTACGCGACATCGTGCCGGAACGTTGAATCGCTTAGCGGCACGTCTTTGACTGCTGGGTGGTAACTAGCCACGGCTGAAGCCTCCAACCAGACCAGACCAGAGAAAATTCAGAAATTATAAATTCCAAACTTACCACTGTCGGGGAACCTCCCACTTAAAACAACAACCCTCACCGCTGGCCCAGGGGAGGTCATCAAAACATAGTTACGCTTCCGCCTGTTCAATACAACCGCGCCCTAAGCCTAGACCTTTGGAATACCAAACAGAGACACACGCGAAACAAAGCATACCTTATTAACCTACCAATGCGATTCTTGCAGGGTTTGCATAAACTGACAGGTTCATGGCCTACCGGATTCTTATTCAACTAAGCCTGGTGTCCATCAACAGCCTATTAAGATCCCAGTGCTGGGCAGAGGCCTGAAATAAGAGACGGTTATAGAGCATAGACCCACCTCGCTGCTATAAAAGTATGGGTACAATATACCGTCGCTATAGTAACACTTCTTGGTACGTTAGGTTTAAATAAATAAATAATATAAATATACTACGACAAGAAACACATACAGATAAACACCCAGACACTGACGCACTCATGTTCATCACACAATTTTTTTTCATTTGTGGGAATCGAGCCCACGGCCTTGGACTCAGAAAGCAGGATCACTGCCCACTGCGCCAGTCGGCCGTCAAAGATTTACTATCTATGCATTTGGGTGATAAAAACATCATTTGCTCCGACTATCTTTAGTTAGTAATTAAAAATTATAAAAAAAGAAATATTTTACACTACATAAATGTTTAAATAAATACTATAATACAGAAATAAAAAGAAGAAAGCTAGTTGAAGCACATGATATTTTTATTACTCAAATGCATAGTGCATACCAGTAAGAAAAACGAGATAATAAAATGTAAATACCAAATTCACATTCAAAAAATGGAATAAATAATAATTAAAAAATTACTATTTCCACTGGCGAAACTAAAAATGTTTGTTATCTACCGTCATTTCGTATTCAGCATTTAATTGAATGCAATGCAGCGTCCCACGAACAGTTTCGCACATATGAAATATTTTTCGCTAGCGATTTTATTTTGTTTTTTTTCCCCCGCCCGACGTCGACAAAACGGTCCGTATTAAATTTTAGGAGCGAGAAAATACGACTTGCAGTGAATTCGGCCTTTGAAATTAATTACTGAGAATACTTGACTCAGTTAAACAGTGAAAAATAAATGTGCGCACACACTTATAACTGTTTACGACTTATGAGGTAGAGTTTAGTATTTCATTTTAAGTGCTCGTTTAATCTGCATTTTTTATAAAGTTATATATAGCGTTTAGTTATTTTTAATTATCTATCAATTTAACACAAAGACAGCGGTGATAGCCTATTGGTTAGGACTTCGGGTACACTTTAAAGGTCTCGAGTTCGAGTCCCATCACCTTTAAGTTTTCTGAGTTATGTGCATTTGAGTAATAAAAACATCATTTACTTCACAGTAAAAATCAAAATTAACAGTAGCGTACCTATCAAGTATAGTATTTACATACGTAGGTAATTACTTTGATTTATTACCAATAGTTTTCTCAGAGCACGCTAAATAATGAAATTATATCGGCCTAATAGGCATATTCGCGTGGTCAGTGACCCAGCTTCCTGAGTCCAAGACCGTGGGTTCGATTCCTACAACTGGAAAATGTTCGTGTTATGAGTCGTGAATGTTTTTCAGTGTCTGGGTGTTTATATGAATATTATAAGTTTTTATGTATATTATTCATTAATACACTACACTACGTATTGTCGAAGTATATTTATTTTATTTATATCTAATTTTTTTTTTAATTTATATTCAAATTAGCACAATTATTATTCAAAAATTCAAAATTCAAAATTCATTTATTTCAAGTAGGCTTAATATAAGCACTTTTGAAACGTCAAGTCTGTCTGTTTGTAGTGATTCTACCACCGGTTCGGAAGGCAGATTCTACCGAGAAGAAGCCGGCAAGAAACTCAGCAGTTGCTCTTTTCCAACATCAACAATTTACATTTTGCATTTTAACATTCATTTTTCTATCTTGTGAGAGCTGAAAGCGGAGCCGGATGCTTCCAAGCAACCTTGTCATTAAAAAATTCATCAATTGTATAGTAACCTCGCTGTAATAAAT
The DNA here is from genome assembly GCF_905163445.1 of Pararge aegeria. Taxonomy (NCBI): domain Eukaryota; kingdom Metazoa; phylum Arthropoda; class Insecta; order Lepidoptera; family Nymphalidae; genus Pararge; species Pararge aegeria. Next base: position 9,851,803 of record NC_053203.1, read on the forward strand.
GTGTTTTAACAAATTCTTTAAACTTGTGCATTGGCAGGTCCAAAATCACCTTAGGAATTATATTATAAAAGCGTATACTCAATCCCACAAATGATCCCTGTACCTTACGCAGACGATATTACAAATCTTAAAATACTTAAACTTGTTAATGTTATATCTTATGCTATTCCCTATTTCCTATTCCCTTAACATTATATCTACAACAGATAACTTAGTCACCTAATAGTAAAAAAAAAATCGGTCTAATAGATTCAGAGCCTAATCGGTACAAACAAACAAAGAAAAAATATGTCTTCTTTATAATATTAATAACATTGTAGTAGTTGTGGAATAGTTAATATGGCTACTAATTTCATATAAATTGACAAGACTGAACAAAATTGTATACAATTATAATTTTTTTGAGTCACAACTCTAAGTCATAAATCCCACATTTTAAAAACTAAATACATACAATTAGTTATCGACATCTGTACCTACCCTCCGCTTCATACAAAACCGCAATAAAAGGAATTCGAAGTTTAAAAATAAGCTGTTAAACAAACGATCCTATCGAATTTCTACAAAATAACACTCCACGATTTACGAATACCGCCATCTCTATTTATAAGAAATTAAAGTTGGAAATTGTTCAAATTAATGATGAAAGTTAGTTTGCAAACGTCCCTAATATAGTACAATGATTAATCAGAGCCCCCAAATTCGTCATAAAAATATGATATTCAATAGATTAGGGTCCGCCCCCATGCGTTGTAGCTTTGTGCGATGAAAGCTCTATTGTACTCGTACTTGCTCTGTATGTCCGCGGGGTAAGTTCTTTTTGTTGGCATTAAATTACTGTGTAAAATAATATTGATTTCAGTATCCTTAGTATGAAATCGCAATAGAACGCACAACTCGCTCGTATCGATGGTTTTCGAGTATCGAAACACTTTAAGTATCAAAATTTTACAATTTAACAATAATGTGTCGATACCCTAGCTGCATCGCACATCCAGGCCACCTCGTCAATGGTGGGTGCGGCTGCTACCAGTGCCGAGTAGGCCAAGGGGCGTAAATATGAAAACCTGGATAGCAGTTTCATTTTTATGCCTTTTGGAGTAGATACTTTGGGACCGTGGGGTCTTGAGGCACTTTCTCAAAGAATTATCGAAAAGGGTTATCGAGTCTACCGGTGATCCTAGAGCGGCCAGTTACCTTGGCCAACGAATTAGTTTGTCCATCCAAAGGGGCAAAGTTGCCAGCATCTTAGGAACTATCCTCACTGCGGTGGTTTCGAAGACGTTTTAGATATTATTTACTTTTACATAGTTTATTTTAGGTTATATTCATAAAGCAATTTTTTAAATTATTATATAAATTTAAGATACAAAAAGAAAATCATATATTACAATCATTTTTCTATGTTACAAGATATTAAATGTTAAATGAATACGTTGGAAGAAAAAAAGCTCTGGCAAGAATCTGCCTTACCTCATTCTTTTTTACAGTACCTACATCGCGTGAAAATACTTTACGCGCCTGCATTTAATTAATATTATTTGCAGTGCGGTGACGGCAGAAGAATGAAGTGAGAATACAGTTGTCACCAAGACTTCTCTTCCGCAGGTGTCTTATGAGCCGACTAAAGCTGTAGGTTTAACAGATAACGGGCAGCATCCTCTGGTCTGTGCTACCACTACCATTTACTGCAATCACCAACCCGTCTGTCCACGTGGCGTGCATAGGGGTTCTAACCAGGGTTGGCATAAAGCAGGAGGATCGCATAAAATTAAAAATATTCTCCTTATACATAAGTTGTGTGAATTTTTTAGGGTAGACATTGCGTTCGTGCATACATGAAGTGTACGCCACTGGTGGTGATTATGGGCAAACCCTCCCGGCGATTTGTTCTTCTATTGAAGAGTTCCTCTCCAAAGATTTTCATGAGGCTAACCTTAAATACGAACACCGGATGATACATCCCGATAAAATGGTAAGTGCATTGAAACTACTGCATTTTAAATTTATAAAATTGTTGATACGTCCAAGTGTAGGTAAAACGCTTATAAAAATTATAAAAAAGCAATGTGTTATGTCTTGTTTCAAACGTGTCTCTTTGTAATATGGGCCTCTGGAAAAAGAAAGATCGAGACTGCAATGTTTCCTACTAGATGGCGCTATACGAAGACAACGACGGTAGCAGAGCCGTGGCTTAGTTGGTAAAGCGCTCAGGTCGGGATTGCCCTCTTGCTCTGCGACTCAAGTCGCAGGTTCAAATCCTGTCGGTTCCGAAAATTTTTATATGCATTTTAAATTTATAAAATTGATAATTCATCCAAGTGTAGGTAAAAACACTAATAAAAATTATAAAAACTACTTGTAGGTATTTGTAAGATGTACCATTTAGTCAGCGCAAAAGTGTATCTCAATAAATATTAATCATCAAAAACAATTTTTTCAGGTCGAAATTTGTGTGTGTGTGTGTGTGTGTGTGTGTGTGAAATTTGTGTCTACATTGATCCGTTGCTGCGTCAAAAAAAGACAAGAGCACTTACGTATTTTGAATATGAATAAGCAAGAAAGAGTTTAGTATAATATGATCTGATGAAATGACACAACATAATTACTTTAGTAGATACATGCTAAATATTTTGTTTAAAAGAAACCAACAATTATCGTACAAAAACTATACTTGATTATAATGTAAGTGGGTAAGTTTAATTTTAAAATACTTTTAAACAACTTCATGAGAAGTATTGGCGTGTAATTGCCGAAGAATGTCGCCAATTCATTGGAAATTAAATTCCACTTATGATTCACCATTTTCACACCCCTGGGCAAAACCGAGGGTATTATAAGTTTGTCGTGTTTGTGTGTTTCATTGTCTGTCTGTGGATTCGTATTTCCCGACCGGATAAACCGATTTTGATTCAGTATTTTTTTTAGTTTAAAGGTGAAATTGACGGAAGAGTTCTTAGTTATGTTTGAAGAAGATCGGTCCAAGATGGCCGCCGGCGCAAAATGGCGGATTTCCTATTTATTCACAACTCCCTCAATATGGGTATCAAATGAAAGTGGTCGAATACTAGACTAATATTATGAACTATGACAAAATTAAAATACAAGATGGCCGCCACAAAAAAATGCCGAATTACCCTTTTTTTCACAACACTATCAATATAAATATTAAATGAAAGGCCTGTGCTAGTAAAATAATGTAGCTACACCATTTTCATAGTCAGAAGTTTTTTTTTTAATTTATTATTTATTAGCATTAACAACACTTTTAACAGACATTGGCTAGTTATTGGCGAGGAATGTCGCCAATTCATTGAAAATAAATTCCCATTATGATTCACAATTTTTTTTCAAACATTTTGGCGAGCTTTTGAAACTTTCGCGCTTTTTATTTCGAGTGAGTCAAACGTTGCTCAGAAAAAGGTATTCCGAGAATTCTGCTGATGTTTTCTTTTTTTTTTACTGCTTAATATCCTTGCATAAATCCGTCTAAATTTGTCATTCCGTTGCACTATAATAGTAAGTAATACCTTGATTATCTTTGTCATTGCAATTTTAATAATCATCTCTCTCTCTCTCTATCTCTTGCTCACAATGTTTTCCTTCACCGTTAAACCAAGTGATATTTAAATTACTTGAAACGTACATAACTTCGAAAAGTTAGAGGTGCGCGCTGGGATTCGAACTCCAAAATATTAGCTGTCTTTAAATAATTGTACTTATGTATATGTATTTACATGTTTATAGTGAGGAGTTTACCTACCATTTAGCACTGGATCATGACATAACATAAACATAAGAACAACAACCAATAAAAAAACTAGCCACTCTCCAACACATGCGTCTATAAACGCAGCCAATAGATGTAACGGACAGACGTCTAGGATAATTTCCTAAAAACAAGTTACATATCCTACTAATATTATAAATGCGAAAGTTTGTATAGGTGGATCGATATTTGTGACTCTTTCACGCAAAAACTTCACAACCATTTTGACTGAATTTCGGAATGGAGATAGATTATACCTTGGGTTAACACTAATGCTGCTTTTTATCCCGGGAAAATGTACGGTTTCCGCAGGATACATGAAAACCAAAAAAACCTATCATCTGCCTAGTCATATATGAAATAATTTGCTGCTGCCCGCGGTTTAAGCGTCAAAGAGTAACAATCATCCATCCATCCATAGAAACTTTCACATTTATAATATTAGTAGGAAGTAGGATAAAACTGTTTTAGTCTATGTGTAAAATATTCGGTAGAGTCGCGTAATATAAATGCGTAAAAGTTCCGCTAGATAGCCGATAACTGATTGGGCAGTTAATGGTGATTTACATACGTGCGGGCAGCGTTGAAAACTTGACGAACAAATTGCTATTTCGCATGCTAAATGTTCGCGTTTAATATTCCGAGCTTAATGTATGGATGGTCTGTGCACTTTTGCTATGGATATGTGGTTTAACTGCCGCGTCGGTCGAGTGGTCAGTTTGTTGCTCTTCAGATCACGAGGTCTTGGCTTCGATTCTTAGGTAAAGTCAAAGTCAAAGTCAAATATTTCTTTATTCAAATAGGCACATAGATGGCATTACATGTAAAATATGACTTAGGAGTGAGTTGATGGCGATGAATAAATTCGTCAAATTAAAACTAAAGCTACGAGGGTTCCAAACGCGCCCTGGTCTAAGAAGAAGCCCACAACAAACTTAGCCGGATGTTATTTTTTTTTTTGTTATCACAATCTTACATTGTCATTTAAAAACTATTAAAGAAGCAACCTGGTAAGAGCAATAATTTACACCCAAGCATTTTTATCGTTGACGTAGTCCTTAATACTATAATATCACTTTTCTATAAGCCTACGTTTAATACAAACTTTAAAGTTTTTCAGAGACATCTCCAAGATATCAACTGGTAATTTATTGTAAAATTGTATACAATTTCCTTTAAATGAATTACTTGTTTTAGTTACTGCCAATAAAACTTTTCAAAAGTGAATATTTTATGAAAAACAAATTACTTATTTATACCTACATGTATTGAACGCCTTAAACCTTAGTTACTGCAACGAAAAATAAAACCTTTCAAGAATGACTATTATATGAAAAACAAACTATTTATTTATCTACCTGCATACATGTATGTATTGGACTGAGCTTTTGCAGTCACTGGGTTATTTAGTTTTATTGCGGGGGAGGCAAACCGAATCACTGGAACATTTACATTTCCGATAATAAAATAAATAAACTCCAATTGATAGTTTTTCAGCTTTGCTATTTATATTCAGTAAACTGAAAATGGAGTCACGGTAGTATGAAAAAAAAAGTTTGCACTATCAGATCTGACTGAGAGTATCATCCAATGCCCACGCTGGCCATACAGGTTTTTTTTTATTCAATCACAATACAGTCGCTATAAGACTGATGTGAAAGGCATATACTAACTTTCGGCAGCGACGGTAGGAGAGCCGTAGCTTAATTGGTGAAAGAGCTCAGGCCGCGATTGCCCGAGAGTCGCAGGTTCAAATCCAGTCGGTTCCGAAAATTTTTATATGCATTTTAAATTTATAAATTTCCATCACATGTTAGCCATTAGCTATCTCACCTGGTGTTAAGTGATGATGCAACAATTTTAATGCGTAAATTATATGAGAAGTACAATGCTTAAGCGCCGTAAATACTCCGTTATTTGTAATGACTACGTTTTTGCGGCGCTTGCGTGCGAGACCTTGGGCCCTTTTCTTCGGACACAAAAAATTGGTCCTTACGTTTGGTGACCCAAGAGCTGGCGCTTATTTAGCCCAACGGCTAAGTCTAGCAATTCAAAGGGGCAAAAGCGCCAGCATTTTTAGTACCATGCCCATAAGTGAACAGTTAGACGGCTTATATATTTTTCGTTGTTTCAGAAGTACACGTAGTATTAGTAGTATTGAGATTATGGCGATAACCATATTCGTTAACTTAAAACTAAGGCTACTAGGGTTCCAAACGCGTCCTGGTCTAAGAAGAAGCTCGCAACAAACTTAGCCGGGTGTTTTTTTTGTTATCACCATCTCACATTGTCATTTAAATTATTAGAAGAGCAACCTGGTTAGAGCAATAATTCACACCCAAGCTTTTTACGATTACGTATTCCTTTATACTATAATAAAACTTTCTATAAGCTTACGTTTAATACAAACTTTGAACGTTTTAAGAGACATCTCCTATTGAAGAGAGATGCTGGACTCTTACCCTCTGCTTACCTTTTGTTGACTAAGATTTCGCGATAAAAAGATTAATAGCTACCTCGAATATTAATTTATATAATTTACTAGCTGTTGCCCGCGACTTCGTCTGCGTTTGATTTTGTTTTTAAAGTATTCAGTATCGCTAAGCTTTAAATGAGTATAGTAGTATATATATATAACATGTGACTGCCAATTAATTATAGACAAATAATTTGCAATAAAATAAAATTGTGACTATAATTAAAGATCTAAGCTATCCTATCTCTTAAGTTGGACCAGACCGCTCACGGTGAGCCAATTTAATTTTAAATCGGTTAAGTAGTTTAGGAGTCCATCGCGGACAAACATCGTGACAGGAGATTTATATATATTAAGATAAAGAAATCATCGCATCCCACCACACCGTCGCGTATCATAATTACAAGCTGCGTTATTAAGTTTGATCGATATCCGAGCAATTTCGTAGATCTTATCCCCGGTCTTGAATTTCGAAGGAAAAGAGGGAATTTGCATTTTGTCGGCTAATCGATTTTCGATGCGTACCAATCGAGATTACGGAATCGGTTGTTCTGCGTTCGGACGCTGCAGACGGCGGTGTCTGTTACACCGTTACAAGTTTTTTTTTGAATACTAAAATTCTTACTAAGAAAATTTCATAATTAAGTAAGCATAAATGTGATTACTTAATTACGTCGTATATTACATTATTCTAACTTATATTAATTATTAATAGTTATATAATATACATTTTTTTTCATTATTACTGCTACACAGCACAGTAATATTGTTTTATACACTTATATCAGAGTAATGATTTGTCTGTTTATAATAATTGATAATCGATTTCGATAATTACACCATAGGCTTTTTATCCAGAATAAACATAGGAAATAAAGGATTTTGTAAAAGAAGTCGGAAGGAAAAAACCAATTTATACGCTTTTGCTAAATAAATAGTTCGTCACACATTAATATTATGCTCTACAAAAACACTGTTCTTTAGATTTAATAGACATCACGAGAACTATACACCCATCTCTTTTAAATAATGTACAAATTAAAAGGTTATTTTCAATCATCATTATAGAACATCATCATTACAAAATAGTATTTAGGAGAGCAATTGTTAGTATCCTGTGCTATTGAAACCTAAGTTTCCAAATAAACAGGAGTTAATACTGTAAAATGCGTCGCAGGGTCCAGCTTGTATAAAATTAAGTAACTTAAAACACTACGGTGTGATAGAAGGATCTCCGGAATCTTCCAAAGGACCCCGTCCGCTGTTCTTTTTTTGGTACCTACATGAAATTTTCGGAGAATTTTTTTCGCTGATGGTCGTCCCAATGTTGTTTACGATACGTACCAAAAGTTCTTAACATGCCTATCTTACCCTACCTGCGATCAGTTTAATTGATATACACATATATATCTATTATATATGTAAATATCATCAATTAAAGTTTCGGTTTTAATAAAATGTTGCCTTATAATATTGCGCTTTTCAGAATATGCATACTTACTCTTGATTAGGTAAACAGGGATGTATAGTATAGTGGTGTGGAAAACGAAACCCGTTAAGGAGTTCCAAATCTTTGCGGTGCATTTAGAAACGAGGTAGTGTAGCGGCCAGATCCAATTTCGTCGTATCTTAAGAAGATCCTTTCGAAGCGATATTTCGTCGGTCGCTTAACAAAGTTCCAAGAAAAGTTACCATTCAAACTATCAGCATACACATGCAATATTATGCATGCACTTAATTAAATTACATGATACGTTCTTGATTTGCATCGTCACGGCATGCATGCGTCGCATACTCAAGTAGGTGTTATAAATAAACCTGCTCACTTGCATGTAGCTATGCGCATTTCATACTGGTTTTGAGAAGCTATTTGTCGTATGCCCAAGACAAGGTCTTTTTTTTTGGGGTGGTGTAAAAGCTTTACTGCTAACTCCGACCTTGGGCAGGACGGATGTTATGTGGGATTCCCCCCTCTAAATGGGGTATACCCAAACCGAAACCCAACACGGTATCTCCCTTTTTTTGGCTTTGTTAGACGCCCGTATAGCTCCAGGACGTCCCGCCCGTGTAGCGACCCTGCTTTCTGAGTCCAAGGCCGTGGGTTCGATTCCCACTACTGGAAAATGTTTGTGTGATGAGTATGAATGTTTTTCAGTGTCTGGGTGTTTATATGAATATTGCTATTTATTTATGTATTTTATTCATAAAAATATTCATCAGTCATCTTAGTACCCATAACACAAGCTACGCTTACTTTGGGGCTAGGTGGCGATGTGTGTATCGTCGTAGTGTATTTATTTATTTATTTAGTTATTTTTGGAAGACAAAAAGCCGATTTCGCTCTGAGGAGCTTGGTGGCTGGTGTAATACTAATGACAGACCCCTGAGGCTAAACTTCTACGCCTCAGGTTCGTTGACATAGGATGGCACGTTGAAGGACGTGTTCCTTGCATGCCCTTTTTTTTTTTTTTGTCGTGGTGGAAAAGCTTTATGGCTACCTCTGTCCTTTTGGGCAGGACAGAGGTTATGTGGGACTCGTTTACCCGAACTAAAAACCACCACGGCATGTCCCTCTCGTTGGCTTTATTAGACGTCGGGGGAACCCGTTGTACACTTCCCAGACGTCTACCAACAACCCCAACTGATTGCCAGGGCTACTACGCTAAGGAGGAGGTGATCAGGACAGCTTGACCCCCCCTCAGACAGCAGGGAGACTCATAAAGGGACGGGTAGCTAGATTCCTTGCATGCCCTGCGAAGTGTTACTGTTTATAGGCGATGGTTTCCCACTTACCATTAGGTGGGCCATCTGCTTGGTCCGTCAGTTCATCATCATCACATCAACCAATTACCGGTCTACTACAGAGCACGGGTCTCCTCCCATAATGAAAAGGGGGTAGTCCACCACGCTGGCCCATTCCGGTTTGGTGAACTCCACACACCTTTGAGAACATAATTTAGAACAGGCATGCAGGTTTCCTCACGAAGTTTTCCTTCACCGTTGAAGCAAGTGATATTTAATTACTGAAATGCACATAACTTAGAAAAGTTAAAGGTGCGTGTTGGGATTCGAACTCGCTCTCCCCCGAAAGTGAACTCGAGCTCCCAACCACTGCGCTATCACCGCTTATCATAGCTTATTTTCTTTAAAAAAACCCGGGACCTTCCTTATTATACCACAATGTTCACCACTGCTCCGGGAAGTTCATCATAACATGTTTTCGGTACTAAACGCATATAACTTACAAAATTTAAAAGTGCGTACTGGGATTCGAACTCGCTCCCCCGCGAAAGTGAAGTCGAGTTCCCAACCACTGCGGTATCAACGCTTCCGTCAATTATTACTATCAGAAACTCTTTATTCTTCGCTCTCTATATCTTGTATTTATTGGGTACTCGTATTGTTTCGTCAAATCGCGTAAAAACAATGCAACACAACTAAATAATATCCGTAATGCGTATTTCGAGTACGGAAAAAAAAACACAAACCAAATATAAATAGCTTCGAATGACAATTTATAAATTGAATTAATGCAGGCCCGTAATCTGAAAGTACTTTTTGCCGGCGGATTCCGCCCGTGTTGAACAATCGACGATGTTACTTTTTTGGTGACGGAAAGTAATCACGTTTTATTTTTCCGGATTGCGAGAGGAGGATCAAAAAAGCTTTTGCGGAATGAATTGTAAATGCTTTTCAATAAAATTAGGTTCTTGAATCCAGATATTGTTTTTTAACATGTCATTGGCAAATAGTTATTCAAAAAAGTAATCCTTTCCACTAACTTTACACCAAGTTAATTGGTTGTTGGGTTAGAAAGTAAAGAAAGGACTGACAAACAAACAATTTTGCCTTGCCTTACCTAACACATTCCATAGACGAATCACCGCCGTGCCTTTTTTTTTAATTACCTAAGAGGCAATGAACACATGTCTTTCAGCTTTCAATATTTCAAAAAAGTACTAGTGTAGTATGTACATAGGTACAGTAACTATTCCCGAACAACCTTCTATATCCGTTGATACAATGTTGTTAAGGCGTGAGGGTTTAATGTTGTAGTTTCGTTATATTTGTAGCTTCGGCCTTGATGTGTTTTGTATTACCTTAAACCTAGCTTCACCCATTTATTTGATCCCATATCACGAGTAGTGTACCGGTATTTGGCACAAAGTGGGTCCTTATATCTTAGCCGTCATAATATACTATGCTAGTCAAACTACAAAAAAATGTTTATGACAATGAAAATGAAAAACTTTTATTCCACTATTTATGCAACGTGTAAATGAAAACCTAAATAATACTTCAGAGGCTTCAGAGTTACATTATTTACTGTTTCTGACACTTATCTTTAAAACCGAAACGCTAATAGTTTCAGAGTAAACCATTGCTAGAGTATTTTCTGAAAGTAATCAGATACAGCCCTAACATCACATGCAAAAGTAAAACCAAGTGACTCTTGTGACTTTATTAGGTACGCATCGCGTAGTGTGGGTACTATGGACGTGTCGGTCTTTTACCTTCAATAGGGTTGTCATAAATAAACACTTAAGATTGTTTTGAATTAGTTAGTATGGAAAAATAAATTAGCTTTTTTTGATTTAATATTGACTTGACAACGTCTTATAAATTGGTTTGCCGGGTGACACTTCAAGAAACTGCGTTACGCTCCGCTCACGTTATGCGCTTTCAATGAGAGCGAGTGAGAGGCACGCGCCCGCCTAAGAGCGAGAGAGACAGATATAAAAAGTGAAAGGCACGCGTCCCTTTGTAGTAAACGCTGTTTCATTGTACGCAAATGTATTGCAAGTTATTGTATGTATATTTGTATATAAATACGTATGTATGTGTAAAGGTAAAAATAAAATTTTGTTAATATGAAATTCAGTGCGAGATTCTTTGTATAAATTAATGTTTTAAATATAATTCTTTGTATAAATAAATGTTTTAAATTGTTACTATTATTTCATCCTTCTTCCTACTATACGAATGAATATTCACATTAAAATTATTTTACCACTCAAAGTCGTTGTCACGTAAAACTTTCGCCCGTATACCGACTTTACAGGCAACCAATTTTTTACAGGGTGATTTCCTTTTGGAATATACTTATGCATCCTTCAACAATATTTCGTAATTCCGTTACACGTTGTATATTATGACAACTATAATACACGTTACTTTAGTACCTAGTAGTAGTTTTCGAAGTAGTGTTCGGAGGAAGTAAATACCGCCATCCTTATGCCGCGAAGCATTGCTGTGTTCAGGTCTGAAGGACGTTGTTGCCAGTATAAATGGGCACATGAGGCCTCAAGCCTACGCCTCAGGTTTTTGGACTCAGGCCGGCACTTTGGAAGACTTGTTCCATGTACGTATGCAACGCGAAGTGTTGCTCTGTGTATAGGCGAGGGTTTCCGTTTAAGCATCTGCTTAGTTCGTCATTTTGACGGTCGACTGGCGCAGTGGGCAGTGACCCTGTTTTCTGAGTCCAAGGCCGTGGGTTCAGTTCCCACCACCGGAAAATGTTGTGTGTGATGAACATGAATTTTTTAAAGTGTCTGGGTGTTTATCTATATATTATAAGTATATCCATAACACAAGCTGCGCTTACTTTGGGGCTAGATGGCGATGTGTATATTGTCGTAGTATATTTATTTATTTATTTATAGAAAAAAAATATATAACTCGTGCAATTCTACGACGAGGGGTTGAGATAAATATAGAACACAGTATAATAAGGATAGGTAAATGTAAGGTTTATTATTTTTACCAAGCTTCAAAATTATTTAATATATTCTATGGTACTTAAATTGAAAATAAAATGTTTTAACATTATCTCCTATACATTTAAGTTTTTGTTCATAATCGTGATGCATTTTGGTTTCATCGAAATTCAAATAGGTAAGAATCGCAATCTGCCGTGCAGCGCTATAAATAAGCGGAGACAAAACAAAAGGGCCCGGTCGGATTAATGCGCGGTTCGATTCCCGTCCCATACAATATACGATGGCGATATATATGGATATACCTTTGACGTGAATTAAGCGATGCGATATTGTATTTATGTATTAAATGACTGTATTAACTGTTGTGTTTATAACTTTTTTAAGTTATACTTCTTTTAGCGAGTTAGGGAGAAAGGATGAGAGTAAATTTTTATAACGCGCGCGCACACCGTCACAAAAAACCGACACCCTGAAGTTAGTGTTTGAATCGTCAAAGTCTGCGGGTTCATTCCGGTGATTGAATTGATTCAATTTTAATGTTAAGTGAAACATTGTTGTCTGATAGTGAGTATTCCCAATTTAATTATGTTTATTATGGCCATTTTACTTTTATGGTCGACTGGCGCAGTGGGCAGCGAACCTTTTTTTTTTCAAAAAAAGGTCTCTCAAAAGATGCCCAATTCTCTGTGGGAGAATTTGGGTTATGTGGGATTTCTACCCACTAAAACCCCCTCGGTTGCCAGCCTCAGTACATAATGGGAGGCTCCGGGATCTCCTAGGAACGCACCGGTGCCTCCCTTGCACAACGCTTATAGCTCGTCCCGGGAAGATTTATGATTCCCGATTACCTGTAGGGCGCTGTCTTCTACGAGCAGGATTGGCTCGTTCTCGATCTCGCTCAGCAGCCTCCTTCTTGACTAGTACAGTTTCGCAGAAGGAGACTACCGCCTTCCACGCTCTATCCTCCGCGAGCATTGCTGCTATCACTGCTGCAGGAGAAAGATCTCTTCCTACGTGGCTGATCAGTAGATGGCGATCCTGGTCCCAGGCCGGGCACTCTTCGAGTGTATGCTGCGCGGTGTCCCGGTCTCCTCCGCAATGGTGGCATTTTGGTGTCGCCTCACGACCAATCCGACACAAGTACTCCCCGAAACAACCATGCCCGGTGAGTACCTGGGTCAGTCTAAAGGTTACACTTCCACTTTTCCTTGACAACCAGGCCTCGAAGTTTGGTAGTATGGCACCAACAGCGCGTTGGCGTACGTTTTTCTCCTCTTCAAGACGCGTACGCCAAAGAATAAGGGCTTGTCGGTGCGCTAGTTGCCTCAGCGCTTCGGGTTCTACGTCCATTTCTCTTCTTCTTTCATATGTCAAAAGGCAGACAGCGGGCCAAAATGGTAGCCGCCTCAAAGGATATTGTGCGATATCCTCTCGCAACCCTAATGGCGATCTTGCGTTGCATGCTGTTGAGCTTCGCTCTGAGTCGCTTTACTCCTAATAGCCTTTGCGACCAAACAGGTGCCCCATAAAGGGCTATTGATCGCACAACACCTGCGTAAAGGCGGCGGACTTCTACCTGAGGTCCCCCGAGATTGGGCAGCAAACCGTGCATTGCACCTGCTACTTTTTGAATTCGGGGGACCAGGCACTCGAAGTGTTCCTCGAAGCCCCATCGGCTGTCCAGGGTCAGGCCCAAGTACTTCAGGTGCCTGCCAACCTGCACATCAGCATCGCCAACCCAAATCGTCGAGCAGGGTGGTTCCAGCCGCCTGGGAAGCTTATGGAACCATAGTGCCTGGGTTTTCTTAGGCGCTACCCTGAGGCCCAGCTCCTGAATTTTGGCAACTACATTTGCCACGCTTATTTCTGCGAGCCTTGAGGTTGACTGGAAGGAGTCTCCTTCAGCAAGCACTACAGTATCGTCCGCGTAGCACACTATATGGGCACCAGGTAGGAGACTTACGCGAAGAACCGCATCGTATGCTAAATTCCACAAAAGTGGCCCCAGTACGGAGCCCTGTGGAACTCCGCAACTGACTTCCCTTATTTGCGTAAGGCCATCCCGCCCTATGTACTGTATGGACCTGTCATGCAAGTAGGCTGCTACTATGTTGCGCAGGTATGAAGGCACGTTGTGGTGAGTTAGGGCTTCCTTGATAGGCATCCAGGGTAGCGAGTTAAAGGCGTTCACAATCTCTAAACTCACCGCCAACGCCACCCCACCCTCACGAACAACTCGTTGTGATATAGTGCGAACGCGGAGGATCGCATCCACTGTCGAGCGGCCCTGTCGAAAACCGAACTGACTTTCTGATAAGTCAGGACCCACATGGGTTAGATGGTCGCTAAGGCGGGAAGCAATAATGCGCTCAAACAGCTTGCCTACCTCATCCAGCAAGCATATTGGACGATAAGCGGAAGGGCAATCAGCAGCCTTGCCATCCTTCTTTAAAAGTACCAACCTGGATTTTTTTTCCAGCCGGATGGGAATACACCTAAATGGAGGCAACTGCTGAAAAGGCGCCGTAGCCTATTTCCCAAAGCCTCCACAGCAAGCACCCATGCGCGGCCCAGTATACCGTCCGGCCCAGGTGCGGTGTTCCTGTTTGCGAGACGTTTAACGGCTCGTTTTAGCTCATCCTCCGACACTTCAAACTCCTCAGACCAATCAGCGTGATCAAGTGGTGCTTTTAAGGTCAATCGGTTTTCTCGGAAGCTAGGAAAGAGTACATCAATCACCCTCTTCACCAAGTCAAGGTCCATGGTCTCAGTCAGTGGTGGTATCCACGGTCTAAGTTTGCCGAGTACGATTTTGTAAGGGCGCCCCCATGGATCTCTGTCAAGTCCTTCGAGCAGTTCTTTCCAGCTCTTCGCTTTGGCATTTGCTATTTTTGTGGGCAGCGAACCTGCTTTCTGAGTCGTGGCCGTGGGTTCGATTCCCACATCTGGAAAATGTTTATGTGATGAACATGAATGTTTTCCATTGTATATTATAAGTATTTATGTGTATTATATTCATAAAAAAAAATCATCGGCTATCTTACCCATAACACAAGCTACGTTTACTTTGGGGCTAGATGGCGGTGTGTGTATTATCGTAGTATATTATATTTATTTGCTATTAATAATAATGCGTTAGAAGTACGCCTTCTGTGTCCAGAAGTGGATGTTTAGCAGAGGCGACACTGACGATAGCTTTGAATAGAGCTAGTCGGCTTGGCTAAAGACATAAAAGTGGCTACTTTATTACAAAGACGGCAGACATCTTGACTTTACTTATAATGGGAGAGCTGCTCGCGATTTATGCGGTTTGATGTAAATTACTTAGTAAAAGGCTGCTGCATTTCTTCTCGTTTATATTAAATTGTAAAACGGCTTTCCTACTATGTTAAGAATTTACTGGTATACATAGAAAAGGTTGAAAAAAAACGTGTGTGTACTTATGTACACGCGTTTAAAGTTATACTTCTTTGGCGTAACAAGATAAAAATCTTTTCGAAAATGTTATCTCTCGTCTTGTTCTACGTTTTTAGAGAAAACGACGCTTGCAAGAAAAAAGGTATAATACACTGAAAGTTGTATTATAACATCTAGTTGAAGAAAGTATATTTATTTATCACAAAAAAAAAATTTTATATAATTAAAGAAATGGATATAGTGAATATAACTAAATTTGGAATACCAACCACATACATACAAAGTTTCACTCAACATTAAAAATTGAGATTTTTGTACAATTGAATCTATTCAATCACTAGAATGAGCCCGCAGACTCATCAAACAGATAATGGACTCTCAAGATTTTTCCCTAACGCGCCAAAAGAAGTGTAACTTCAAAAAAAGGATTTTTTTATAAGACGTCCACATTATTTGAGTATTCATTTATAACCTACAAGAATTTGGCTTTTTTTTGTCATCTGTTTCTACTGTTAAAAGGTAATAAACGTAGAAGTTTACGCGGGAGACGGGGTTGTAAGATTATTTTAAAACGTTTTTTGTTCTTAAAATAAAATAAAATAGTTCAAACAAACTAAAAAACACGCTTGGTATAAAAAACTAAACTAATTTCTACCTTTTAGTTTAGTTTATTTACAAAAGCAATTTTTTTTAGTTTTTCTTGATCTATTATTTTCATTAGAGCAAAATTAATTGGTAACCCATTCACCTTCAAAGAGATAATTAGAGATCAAAGAGAGAAGTTAAAGATAATGGTTCGAAATTAAAATGAACATCATACCTGCCTTAGTGACTATAACTAAAAATTATATAAATTAACTAAAATCTTATTTTACAAATAAAAAAATGGAATAATCTTATCAAATTAGTGTATTGTCATCGGTCCTCGATATGTCTACAAAGTTTGAACGAAATCTGACCGTTTAAAGTGGGTCAAAATAGCGTCCAAAGAAGTCGGTTACAAACATACAAGTGAAGCTAATATAAAGCGAGTAAAAACACGTCAGGCCATTTCCGAAAACTGACGTGTCCGTCAAATACACAGTGTAAAAAAATATAAATAAAAACCTACATAATAAACTATATAAAGATGCATCTTTGATTTTAACGTTGGATTTTAAATACATGGTATAATATTACTATTTTCTACTGTTTCTAGCATATGATATATGTTCAGATCTCACTAATGCAACACTTGAGAATAATATGGCGCAAACTAAGTTTAAGTTATTTAAATATTACTTGTTACCTTAAATACATTTCTCGTCGTGGGGGGACACGTGCCCTGTAGTGGGCCGGTAACGGGTTAATATGATGATGAAACTAAAACCGATTGCGCTCACCTCCTCGCATGACCTTGAGCAAGTTCACAAAGTAGAACATGATGGGGTATTGTGGGATATTATGAATGACTAAGAGACCACCACGTTTCTCCAATGTAGAACTTAGGTATTTTTGTTAAACAGTGTTAGTGGTATTGCCGAGTTCCCATGAAGGGTGAAAAAGTGAAGTCAATCCCTCCCAGTAACACTGTTGTATCCTAACAATACTGAGAATTGTTTTTCCACGTCATAGGTGAGTGCGCCATGTACGCGCTGGTAAGATGGGAACTACAAGGTAAGGATAGAATAAGTGAAGAAGACCATACCTCTCTAGAGGGCATATCGTTAGGTTCACCAAAGAGACTGGTAGGTTTCAGGGAGGGATGCTCCCGTGTGTGTGAACCTGTGTCTCAACATGGGGAATAGGGTGGAATGGTTCTTACAGAGGACTGATGACCCGTCTGGCAATGGCAGGCGTCCCCTCATTAAATATAATTAGTCCCTCAAAAAATAATTAAAGTTAGGTTATTACTCAGGTTAGGAAGCCATTTACAGTAAGTATTTCAAAAAAGGAAATGGTAAACAAAAACTGCATTTTGACGAGACGATGAAATTATTGTTTGTATTAAACCGTTTCATTATATTCAAGGAATAATGTGCACATTACTTAAAAGACATAAAAATTCAAGATGGCGAACCGTAAGCTGTCATAACTCGAGCTGCAGACAAAACATATTTTATTTATATTTATTCTGTATATCAAAATTATGATGGTGCTGTCTGTGATGCTTATCGTTTTATATTTTTAAGTAGCTAACGTTGTAAATGTAACTACGAGTATATATAAAAACTTTGTCTCATTATATTTGTCTAGAGGTAATGGAATGACTAAGGAGTATCTATATATTATAAGTATTTATGTATATATATTCATAAAAATTATTCATCAGTTATCTTAGTACCCATAACACAAGCTACGCTTACTTTGGGACAAGATGGCGTTGTGTGTATTGCCGTAGTATATTTATTTATTTTATAAATAGTATTACTGAATTGGAATATGTAAATGAGTATACATACCTTGGCCAAATAATGTCTCCCATAGATCTCACGACCACAAGACCGAATAAATAAATTAAAAAAAAAAATATTTAGGTTATATCGTCAAATAGAAAAAAATGCTTCAAAATTATAAACCTACAAACCTCCAATATATGAAACACAAAATATACTTTACTATGGAAATAAATAATAATATCTAAGGAATATCAATAAGCAAATCCGCAAAAACAATAGTTATCTTGGCGACCCTTGAAAGTCGTTAAACTGTATTAAAATTCATAGCGTCAAGTCTCACGTAATCCGGGTTCATAGTTAGGGAGGTTAAACTCACTTTTCATCGCTCACCTACCAAAATTTCACTTTCATTGAGTGTTGTAAAATTTAACGAGGTGAGATCCTCATATCAAAACTGGGTGCCTAGTATGTGATTTTCTACCTGTTATATCGTTTGTCAGTATTGAAACTAGATGGAGCTTTTTGGACTTCATACAAATCGTGGTTAACTTTTGCGCTATCGAATAAATAAACGTAGGTAGAAATCGTACACTAGCCTTAACGATCATCATCATATCAACCCATTTCTGGCCCACTATAGGACACGGGTCTCCTCCCAAAATGAGAAGGGGTTAAGGCTGTAATGCACCACGCTGGCCCAGTTCGGATCGGCGGACTAAACACATCTTTGAGAACATTATGGAGAACTCTAAACATACAGGTTGCCTCAAGATATTTGCCTTCAACGTTGAAGCAAGTGATATTTTAATTACTTAAAACGCATCATCATCTATCTTCAAAGTCTATTTTTATTTTGTTCCTAGGAGGAATTATACTACGGGTCAAAACAGATCCAATTGAAAAGAAGCCGGCAAGGAACTCAGCAGTTGCTCTTGTACGTTTCAAGAACCATCGTTATTTCACATACCGTGTGTTCAGTGGCGTGCATAGAGGGTATGCACAGTGGCGTGCACTGAGTCTCTTGCCAGGGTATGCATACAGTAGGAAAATTGCATGAAACGGCAAAAAAACCCCTCCAAAACGACTCATATAAAATAATTTAGATATGCAGTGTTTTGGTGCATGTATGAAGTGCACGCCACTGGGTATGCAGATGATATAAAATGAATGCATACATTCTACGCACGCCACTGCGTGTGGTGATGTCAGATCCGAATACATTTGTTGTGACTAACGCAATATATTTTTTTATGTCTTTTTTGTCATTCCTCGAATGATTCCCGAGTGAAAGGCGAGGGGATTAAGGGAAACGGGAAACGGAAAGAAAAACGGGCAGCAGCGATGGTAGTATGCCCCGTTATCAACCTCTTATGGCAAACTAATATGCAGAGGAAGCGGTGAAAGCCTAGTCGATAATCCTTCGGCGTTCCTTTTCTGGGAGGACCGGAACTTCGGTGTTAATTTTTTACAAAAGAATTACAAAAATTAGCTTCGTAATTAGTATTCATTATTGCATTATTATTCTAAGGAAGATATTTTATAATTATTTTGAAGTTTGAATAAATGTAAGCAATCATTTTTAGTCTTTAGTCTTTAGTCTTTAGTCAAAAAGTATCGTAATTTTTTAATCGATTTCTAATAAATAATTGATTGAAATACAGCTCCGACATCTGCCAACATTTAGGTTCTATTTTGTAGTTTGGCGGATGTGCAAAATAATTTAGTCCATTTATTAAGTTAAAGAAATGTTGATAAAAAAACAAATAAACATAAACAAATCAGATTTTTTTTTGGATTAAACGTACATGTGACACGCCGCCAAATCCTGGGCCTATCCTGTCCTTTATCCATGTAAACTTTTAGAACACCGTCCGACCGAGCCAACAAAACTGAGGTTGCAAGTCTGGTTTCCTACCTTGTTCTTAAAAACGGGTTTTATTTTGATTTTTTAGGTACCTATATCTTACCTACAGCGACGCTACTTAGGAGTTTTTGTATCAAACCTTTAATTAGTGAACAAGAACCGTTTGCAAAGAAACATGTAAATAATTGTTATTATGGTCCAAGATCGGCCATTTTTTTTAAGAAAATAAATGTCACATATTTATATTTTAAACATGACTTCGTTATTTTATATAAAAGCACTAGCTTATGGTGGACTTCGTCTGTATTCATTTTTTAAAGAATCGCAAAGGACACTTTATTTACCGGGTTTTACTGATATGCCGTTTGAAATAAAAATAACACTTTTTTAAACATTCGAAAACTGTACCCCTGTGCATTTTCGGGTATACTTTTTTTTTTTTTAATCGTGTAGGAAAAAAATCCCTTCGGACTTCTGTCTGATGGCAGGACAAGTCCGACTTGCACGGACTAAAACAACCCCCCCATCTACCAGGTATGCACGGAACCGCTGGGCCGCCGCATATCTGCATTACTTCATGCCGATCTTCTACAAGCGTTTTCTCTCTTTTCCTTCTCATCTCTTTCTCGTTCCTCTTTCCGATTCAGGTATACTAAATTAAACTTAAATTCGTTCGTTAGTTTCTGCGTAATATGCTAAGAGTCGGACCGACCGACAGACAAAAATTAAAAACAAATCTGTTTGTGTTCCCCATCGATATTCCACACTGACAGCTTCATTTTAAGTATACACCCCCAAAGTCAGTTATCAGTCAGTTAGGTTAGGTCGGTCAGTTAGGCTTTGAATTTTATATATATAGGGAATTCTTTATATATATAAGGAAATTCTTTATAACGTACTAGCTACTGTCCGCTGAGGAGTTCTGTCCTCTATCTCTCACCACAGTTAGGGCAAAATTAAACACATATTATAACCTCTATAGTCCAAAAGTAATTATTTACATCGGTTATAATTCGTCGGAGCTATGGTGTAAAATCGTCAAACACTCATCACCTCTCCCAAAGGAACCGAGCTTAATGTCGGGATAAAAAGTTTTCTAATTTCCTATATTACTTCTAACACTTCCAAGAATATGTGTACAAAGTTTCACGAGGATCGGTTAAGTAGTTTTGGCGTGAAAGGGTAACAAACAAACTTACATTGACATTTATAATATTAGTAGGGAAGTAGGGATGTAAGTTATGCAAATGTAGTTGATATCCCATGGGCTTGAACGAAGCGCTTTGCATTTACATTATTGAATTCCCTCACTCACTACTTGATAATACTGTCCCGCACCGGTACACCAGAAGTTGCAAATCCACAATTTTTTTTCATATACCATTTACTAAATCCCATCTCGGAAAACAAACGCCAATTATACGTATTTATGTGAAATACAACGAGCTGTCTAAAAAGATACCTGGCATCGATATTCATTCCATAACTTAACCACAGCACATAATTCTTTAGGGAAATAATATCTATGTATATTATTATTTAAGTGTTTCTTTTTTGTTTCAACTTTAATTTTATCTTTACTTTCTGTTTAATTTAATTCCAAGTTGTGTACACATACTTTGGGTTGTAGCTTAGAACAAAACTTGTTATTACTTATATTTAGATCTACTTTTAGTTATTACCTGTTTTGTGTACCTAATAACAATAAACAAATAAACAGCTTTTAGAAAAAAGCTCACCGAACACTTATCGGTGAGTTAAATTTACTGTCAAATTAAGTATTCATGACGCTTTGTCAATGCTATGTGTGTGCACTTGTAATTAACGTGCATATCAGTCCATGTTTTTGTGTGTGTGCTATGTTTAAAATCGTGTAATATGCATGTTGTTAGTGCTCTTAATAAATAAATAATAATATTATGAGTAACTTTGAATTGATGACGTCATAAGTCCTTGTATCCTTAGGCTGCATAACATACTAACTATCAGTTGTGATTGCAATGAAGCGTTAGTTTATCCTGCTAATATTATATATGTGAAAGTGTGGATGTTTGTTACACAATCACGCAAAAACGGCTCAACGTATTTCGATGAAATTTACCAATCGTTTAGCCTTTGACATGAAATAGAACATAGAGTATTGAAATTTGGTATGCAAGTCACCTATGTTATGGAAAAAGACATTTAAGGACACGTGCCGATCTCTTAAATAGTTCCCGTGGTAAGACCCAATTCTGTAGACCACGCAAACATAGTCGCGGGCAGAAGCTAGTAAATGATAAAATAAAAAGTATTTACCTAAATCCAGAACAGTTACGTTTAAATTTGCGCAACAATTGTAACAGATATACCAACATTCCAACCTCTGACACCCAATTTTCCCAAAAAAATACTGGAAATACTTTTAAAAAATCCACCATTTGTACATTTCTCTCACGTTAAAAAGCCGCATTACCATGCACGGGTCGTCACCATCGAACACGTACGCCGTAATCCGTTACACTTCTGATAAAACATCGATACGAAAGACATCGCGACTCGAAATACGCGAGAATGCAGTCCATTTGACTAAGCCACTCTACATCAGATCGATCCGGGTTTGGTGCAAGTTGTAAACGTTTTATCAATTTTTAATGTGAAACTATAGGCGGAGGGTAAACCTGATTGCGGGCGTGGCGATACAGTGATACACGGCGATATCGTCCCAAACCCAAGTACAAAAAAGCACCACTTATATATATATATAAATATATATAAATATATATATAAGTGGTGCATATATTTACATAAATTGTACCTGTAATATCATAGTCGAAGGAATAGCTGTCCAATAAATAGGACACCTCTTATGAACACTTAGTGAGGATTTGTGACCAAAGAAAGTGAGAATACAAATCTGTGCAGAGCAGGATAGACGCTTTTGGATGAATTCTAAAATTTAATTATTGCTACATAATACATTCCCGGAAACTATTCCAGGAACGTCACTAAATAATAAGGCATACACATTTGTGTTGAACTAAAGTGTATTTTAGAACGAGTATAATTAAATCCTTATTATTTTTCAAAAGTTTTTTAGTTAAACTGTATACTAAAAACACCACTGTATACTTAAAACATATGAGAAAACGGGACATTTTGCAAATTCATAGTCACCCTATCAATGGCGCGCACTGGGTTTCTTACCAGGGTATGCATAAGGCAGGAAAATTGTATAAAATGGCAAAAATCAACCTCCTTTAAGTGTTATATATCGATTTAAGGGTAAGCAGTGCTTTTAAGCATGTATGAAGTGCACGCCACTGCATCCGATATTGGCAAAAACGATACACTTTTCACTGAACTTTTAACTTATATAAATTGAAAGAATATTTAGCCCACACTCTTTGTTGTCGCTCGTCACTTATAACTTGAACTGGAGCATACGTTTCACGTAAGACAAATATTGTCAGAGAATCGGTAATGTATAGGTACTCGATAAAACGATTCGGCTTGCGAGTGGACAGTTTAATATTGAACGAACTGTGTTCGTTACTGAGACAATAAAATAACAAAGCTGACCGTGGCTTGTTTCTATAAGCATATATCCAGAGTGGGACTCCTTTCAAGTACTTTTTGATCAAACCATCAACTTTTGCACTTTTGAAGTGACAACGGGAGTGTAAACCGCTTCGTTACGTAACGCGTTACGGTGCCTGTTCAGTCTGGCTTCCCTTTCTCTCACGTATTGGCAGCGGTAGAAGTACTCCTCCTCTTTCACTCTAACCGGGTGATTTTATTGATATATTTTAAAATATATTTTATAATCAATAAAAGAGTTTTATCAAATACCTTTCCTTAAATTATCATGAAGCTGTTCTAAATTTAAACAATTGTTATATATGTCCTGAATCATTATAGTATAATCAGTGGAATGGCGACCCCGCACAGGTAAACGCAGTGTTGGCCCCCAACGAGGTGGACAGACGACATCAAAGGAGTCGCTGGGAGCCGCTGGAAGCAAGCAGCCTAGGACAGTGGATTTGGAACTCCCTACAAAAGACCTATGTCCAGCAGTGGGCTTCAATCGGTTGAAGTGATGATGATGATGATGATTATAGTTTACTTGGATCACGCGAATCGCTTCGTGAAAAATTTAAACAAATAGGTATTCTTACAGTAGCTTCGCAATACATTTATAGTAATATAGTCTTTGTGAGGCAAAATATTAATCTTTATAAATCAAAAGCTGAAATTAACAATCGACTTACCAGAAACGGTCATAAATTAGTGATATCTGCATATCGTCTGCGAAAGGTGCAGAACTCCTTTGTGGGGTTGAGTATACGCTTTTACAACATGATTCCTAAGGAAATTCTTGACCTACCAATGCATACATTTAAAAAATGTGTAAAAACGCATCTAGTACAGCGAGGTTACTATACATTTGATGAATTCCTCAATGACAAGGTAGAATGGAAGCAGCCAGCCTCGCTCTCATCTCCCGCAAGATAGCAAAATGATTGTAAATGTTGATGTTGGAAAAGAGCAACTACTGAGTTTCTTGCCGGCTCTTCTCGGTAGAATCTGCTTTCCGAACCGGTGGTAGAGTCACACAAACATGCATACTTGACGTTTCAAAAGTGCTTATAAAGTAGGCCTACTTGAAATAAATGAATTTGAATTTGAATTTGAATATATGTCAAAAATCCGCTCACGACACACTCTCTTGAAATAAAAAACAAAAATTTTGTTATTTGTATCCTTGGTCTTCACGGCTTGTGACCCAAAAGCTGGGTCCGCTTATTTAGCCCAACGGCTAAGTCTAGCAATTCAAAGGGGCAATAGCGCCAGTATTTTGGGTACCATGCCCATAAGTGAACAGTTAGACGGTTTATATCCCTATCCCTATCCCTATCCCTATCCCTACTTCCATACTAATATTATAAATGTGAATGTAAGTTTGTTTGTTACACTTTCACGCGAAAACTACTGAACCGATCTTCATGAAACTTTGTACACATATTCTCGAAATATAGGATACTTTTTATCCCGACATTAAGCTCGGTTCCTTTGGGAGAGGGGATGAAAGTGTTTGACGATTTTACACCATAACTCCGACAAATAATAACCGATTTAAATAATTATTTTTGTACTACAGAGGAATGTGTTTAATTAAGCCCAAATCTTGTGTAGATCTAATGAATGTGGTTGGAGATAGAGGACGGAACTCCTCAGCGGACAGCATCAAACCCCTCATTTAAGGCTTAGCGATACTTTAGTTTTTTTTAGTACTACAACTAAATTGAATGCCACATCGAATCAACGACTTCAAACGCGGACGAAGTCATGGGCAACAGCTAGTTTTATATAAATATTAATGTTAGTTCGTAATTATTATTACGAGTTTACTAATTGAAATTATATTGAAGATGCGTGTTATATTATTGTATGCTTTTCCACTGATTCGGATTAATATTACTATAGCATCGTATTTGAATTTATTCAACAACAATTCTTATGATTTAGTCTTCAAAAATTATACTTTTAGATAATCCTTAATTTCTATATTCTATGGCAATACATTAACCGCAATATCACGAGCGTACACTATAATTAAATCGTTAAACCGCGAGCATCCAAACCCAATAAGTAATAACGTTATCCATAACGATAATGAAAACATACATAAACTACAACTGTAACTAGCTCAGGAAGAGATATCAATCAGCGGAGGTCAAGATCAATCATTTGATTACAGATCTCGGGACTTTGAAGTGCCTCGCTCACTTGAGCGGTCCGATTTCATAAAGCGACGCGACCACCGACCATACTCGAAGCGGAATATTGGGCCATCACCATCAGACGTTGAAAAAGCTAGACTTCTTTTATTTTCGAAAATTTTTTTTCCTACTAATATAATAAATGTGAAAGTAATAATAATAATAATAATAATAATAAACTTTATTCAGCTTCCACACATAAGTAAACTAATGAAAACTAATTACATTCAAACGAATTATACACTATTTTACAAACTAAATGCCTTATCGAAAGGTGCTTCAGCTGAAAAGGCTGCTACCTCAGCATGCTGCTGCAGTATTTGACAACTGCAGCGCTGATTTTCAGGTATAGTCTTGATTGGCGTCACGGATTTGCCGGGAAAAGTTTAAAAAGAAGCGAAGTGAACTTGACAAGGAGAGGGAGTATACGGAAAAATAAAGTAAAATAATATATATAAAATTATCAAACGATACAATAGAACCACCACCACATAAAACGAAAAATATATATATATACATACAAACAGATGTTACGCGTAAAGTATGGATGTTAGTTACCCAATCACGCATAAACGGCTGAACGGATTTATATAAAATTTGGCATGAATATAGCCTTTTACATGGAATAGAACAAAGGTTACCTTTTATTCCGATTCGATAAGTAGTTCCGGAAGATTGAATGTGCATATACTTTCTATACCGATCTTTCGAAAAGTTCCCGTGGTAAGATTAAAAATTGATATATAAATGATGTCGTGTATAGGAGTATATTCATTTAAATTATGTGAGTCGAACAAAAATATAAGTTTTACGACACTACACTACAAGCGATAAAACGGGTGTAAATTTTATTCTATTATATATTACTTTCACATATTTCACTTCTTTCTGGACCCAGTTCTGGAGTCCACGCAGACGAAGTCGCGGGCAGAAGCTAGTCGTCTATAACTAGATATAAATTGGTGATATCTGCATAGCGCCTGAGAAAAGAACCGAAAGCCTTTGTGGAGCTGAGTATATGATTTCATAACATGACTAGATGTTGCCCGCGACTTCGTTCCTGCAGGAACCATTTATTCAGAATTACTGCAATAGCACCTAATAAAACACCATAAAGACTAGACTACATAACCAATCCTGCCGAAAGAAATAAACGGAATATAAGAGAAACAGTAGTACTACAGTTTCTTAATGTAGATTTACCTGAGAAACTATTTTGAAGGCTACTAGAGATATCTTGTGAACATGTAGTGATGTAGATATGTCACGTGGTATGGAGGATTTTTTCCCCTATGGTGCGAAGCGGAATAAAACACTAAATTCATATAACAATATGTAATGCACACCTCTATCTATTTTAAAGCCCGAGTGGGCTGGTACTTTGCTAAATGGGAATGTTACGAATGGCATCTCTCTACCACAGTGGGGGTCGCTAATGGTCGGATCTCACATTAAAATGTTGGTATGTCGGAACTAGTTTATGTACTTATATGGGCCGACTAATAAGCGTATTGATAACACAGATAAGATTAACTGGTTTTAACGCGAGTTAAATTTAGTTTGATAAGATGATTTTATAGCTTTCTGTCTACTAATTGACTACTTCCTTGGAACAGAAGTGTGCGGTGAGATCACCGAGTGGGATTTTTTTTTTATATACTTTATTGCACATCACGAAATACAAATTACAGTTCAATGAACTTTAACACAAAGCTTAGAAAATAAGATATGGAAGGAGAAAAATGTAACTTTAACGGTAAAAGAAAACATCGTAAGTAAACCTGCTTGCATGGGAGTTCTCCATAACGTTTTTAAAAGTGTGTGTAATCATTCGATTTGTCGCATGACGCGAACTTGTACGCTGGTAAAATCGTCATACGCGACGGAATTACCCCCGCTTTAGATTTACAAGTTGCAATTTACATTTACACGAAGTCTGCTAAAATCATGACAAAGTAACTTACAATACGTTAACTATAAGAGAACACGCTGCATAGTATTAAATTCATAACAAATAGTCGCGAAAGATATACGTCTTGATATTGCCTTGAGTTAAAGCGAGCGCAGCACTGGACTGTAGCGTCAAACCTGCACCCGAAGTGGAGATCAAGTTTGCGTCCAGCGTGCCACAATTCAAAACAAGCGTGCGTTCGGGCTTGTGATAGGTTGCATGCGAGACGCAAACTTATACGCTGGTAAAAGCAAGTTATACGCGATGGAATTGCTCCCGCTTTAGAGTTACAAGATGCCATTTACACTGTTACAAAGTCTGCTAAAATCATAACAAAGATGCAACGTCTTCGCGAAGCACGCAAGGTGCAAGAGAACGCGCTGTGTAATGCTAAATTCGTAACAAACAGTCGCACAAAAGATACGTCCGTCAGCGAGACAGTACGCAGCTGTGTAAACTACTTCAAACGCCGTGTTCGTTTGAATGACAATGCGCGCATACATAGCGAGCTACTTTTAGGTTTAAACACGATAACTTTTAGAACAAAATAACAACTCCTTAAACTTCTGTAGTTCATTCTTTTATCAAAAAATTTAGCCTTTTTCTTTTACCGCTGGTATCCAATAAAATAAATAAATTAGTATTTGTTTATCCTCTTAACAAAATTAAATACAAAGAAATAACTGAGTACTTGTTCACATTGTCCTACATCGAAAATGAAGAGTTATTACAATTCTTGAAATACCTTTGCTGTAAGGTATATTTTTTAAGGCAAACTTATCACACATTCTTCATTTATCATGCCGAAGATATGTTTGGTGTGGAGTATAAGGATTGAAGAAATTATAAATTACACCACACAGATTCTCCTGCTTTTCGCGGAGTATAGCAAATTAAGCTTAATTTTGATAATATATCATGGATTTCCGCAAAGTAACGCCTGCTTCTATCCAATAATAATAATAACGTTTAGTTCAGATAAAAATCCATAGCTACAACAATAACAATTATCTCATTTACTATTATATTTAAGCTGGTAAATTGTAAATAGGCACCCACGAAACAGGAATACCTAGTGTGGGTACCATCGGTAACATGGAATCTGTAAATGTTGTTTTTGATAATAAATATTTTTAATTTTTTTTTTTTGCATATTATAAATTAAAATTGGCCAAACCTATAAATAATAAATAATTAGGAATCATCTAACTAAGGTAAGTACCCTCTTGAGCACTTGGTGTGTGAGCGTGTACCAACCTAGTGTTCCTTAAAGGATTTTCCCATTTATTGCTTAACCAGCTGTTGCCCGCGACTTCGTCTGCGTTTGATTTTGTTTTAAAGTATTCAGTATCGCGTAGCCTTAAATGAGGGGCTAGCTGCTCTCTGCAGATGAGTTCTGTCCTCTATCTCCAACCACATTCATCAGATCTAAACAAAGTTTGGTTTGCCCAAACATTGTTAAGCACATATTATAACCTCTATAGTACAAACATAATTATTTAAATCGGTTGTAATTTGTCGGAGTTGTGGTGTAAAATCGTCAAACACTTTCATCCCCACTCCCAAAGGAACCGAGCTTAATGTCGGAATAAAAAATATCCTATATTACTTCTAACACTTCAAAGAATATGTGTACAAAATTTCACGAGGATCAGTATAGTAGTTTTTGCGTGAAAGCGTAACAAACAAACTTACATTGACATTTATAATATTAGTAGGGATATGGATAGGGATAGGGATATTTTCAAAATATTGTTGGAGCAAGTGATATTTAAATTGCTTAAATAATTGCTTAAATAATTGCTTAAATAACTTTTAAAAGTCAGTGGTGCGTACCGGGTCTTGAACTCGGTCTCCATGAAAGGAAATACGAAGCCTTACCCCCTAGGATTGGGAATGGAACATACAGACGTGATAAACGTGGCAGATATCCAAGCGGTGGATCAGCTGATCGGGTCACGATGGCATCGCTCTCAGGGCGTAATCCCGTATTGTACGCAGTGTAAATATTGATGGATGGCATAACGCCACAATAAATAATTCAGTTAGCCTTTTAGCCTGACCTATCTTTGTTTCCTCACTTGTCTGAGACCTTGGGACACTATGAATTGCTTCGCCACGTGTATGCAGTTATTGTAGTTATATTTTTTAAGTTATACTTCTTTTAAAAATTATAAGAGTAAATTTTTACGATGCACACTTTGAATTGTTAAAGTCTGCGGGCTCATTTCTAATTTTAATGTTGAGTGAAACTTGGTTATCCGATTATGAGTCTATTAATATTCCAAATTTAATTATGTTTATTTTGTCCATTTGTTTAATTATTATTATATTATAGATATTTAAATAAACTTAATTTAAAACTATATAATGCGTTAAAATAAAACTTTCAGTTTCGTTTTTTTTACAAACATAGAATATGGCGACAGAGAAAATTATTTCATATGTAGGATAGTATATCTCAGTTAGTATACTGTGCTGAGTTTCACAAATGTTTCTGCATTTTTTGTCCTTATGCGCAGTAGAGAGTAAGTCTTTAAAAAGCCGCCTGAAAAAAGGCTTAGGCGTGCACTTTTATAGTAGAATCTTACAGCCACAGATTAACTTATAGCCTCGCGATGGAACAAACCTGTCTGGGCGTAATCCTATATTGTGTCTTCGCCCCAATGCGGAGTGTAAATATTGATGGATGGCATAAATTCGCAAAAAATAATTCATTTAGGCTTAAAGTCTGACCTCAATGTGTTTTCTTACTTGTCTGGGACCTTGGGACACTTTAAACGTTGTTTTACTTTCAGGTCTCGTTTTTTTATTTACCTTTGAGTCTATTATTTTTACTTGAGAGTTTTTATGACGAAAATTTTGCTATTTATTTAACAGTCTATTGTAAAAGATTGTGTATTTTTAGAGAATTGTAGTTGGTTTTATAATACACTTGGGTCTTTTATATTTAGCTCGGCTAGTATAGGCATATATATTAAAGTAAAATAATAAGGTCCGTCGTTGGTTTGCATAACACCATCCAACATATAAATTTCCGTCGATATCTCCAAGCAAGTTCGGTGACGCGAGTGGCTTACAGTTTTCTTATTAACGAGCTTTAATATATACCAAGGACTATATAAAGATCTCACAGCTTGGTGTACGTCACTACTAAACGTATTTTTTTTTAAGTACGCTTTAGTTCCTCATCACCTTTTGTTGTAGCGATAAGTGTTAGCTAAGAAAACAATTATAACTTCGTAAAATCATTGGATAGAAGCAGGCGTTACTTTGCGGAATTCCATGATATATTATGAAAATAAAGCTTAATTTGCTATACTCCGCACTAGTTCTTAACAATTATTCAAGTAATTGTTAAGTCTAGTACTTAACAATTATTCATTGTAAACGTAGAGTGTAAATTGCAGAAGATCTGTTTGGTGTGGAGTATAAGGATTGAAGAAATTATAAATCACACAATACAGATTCTCCTGCTTTTCGCGGAGTATGGCAAATTAAGCTTAATTTTCATAACATTTCGTAATATCATTAAATCCGATGTTCGTCTGCATAACACCATCCAACATATAAATTTCCGCCGATATCTCCAAGCAAGTTCGGTGACGCGAGTGGCTTACAAGTTGCTTATTAACGGGCTATAATATATCGGAGATGAGTTACGCAATAGATATGATATATCTGAAGTCTCAACAGTGATAATGCTTCTTCGTTGGTTCTCAGTTTGATACTCGTATAACTTATTGGAATTGTTCCTTGTTATTAAAGCTTCGACTGCATCACCATTTGGCATTTGTTTTTTCAGGTAATCTATAAGTGATGGGGGCTTTAGATGTATATGGAATTCGATTCCCGGCAGAGAATAGAAAAAAAATTATAAAAATCCTCGATTTTTATAATTTTTACAGGTGGTATTTTTCGATGGAAGCAACATCAATTACACTCTCTTTAAGCCTTTTTTTGAGACAGTCACCTTAACTTGCTCTCTGAAGCACGCCAGTGGACAATGCCAATTTCCTAACTCCACGTTGTTTATATATAATACGCATGTCAGTAGTAGCTTCTGCTTCTTTGAAACAAAAACCCATTATTTTATTTTAATCTAGGAATCGAACCTAGAACCTTGCGATCCGTATTCTAACACGCTAACCCACAAGACAGCCTCTATTTGTACATAATATCCATAAGCAGTAATAAACCCATGCATATCCACGTACTTAAGCCTAAAGTGTAATAAAAAAAAACTTTCCATCAACATATCAAATGCAACCTGTTCGTTAATTAGTCTGCATATCAAGCAACGCCGCGTCAGATCGTTAGTAGCAATAAATTTGAGTCTACGTCACTCCCACAAAAGTAAACTATCAATGTATACTACCATAAATCAAAACACGCGCACACACAAACATGCGTACATATTGCTAGTGACTTGGCGGTGTGTGTGTAAACCAACCGGTTCGAATCTTGACGCGTCTGCTCGGATTAAGAGAGAGGTCATGGGGCCATGAGAAAAGTGGACGAAATAATGCTTGCATACAAACGACGATATTTTTTCCTTATAAGGATGAACTTCGTTCCCGTGGGAATTTTGATGTGCATGTCGATATCTTGCTCTGTGAAAATCAAAACTTAAACAAATCTATCTCACAGAATGCGTACATTTTTCCTTACGATGGTCAAGGCAATGCCTAAGTAAGTAACGCCTAATCAATGAAGATTCCTAGGCATATATTCACCAATCGAGTTTCACTAGGCAACCCATATAACCTATTTTGTCTATGGTTCTTGCCGCAAGGCGTGGTGTTTGGTTTGTATTATCATAATTTTAATTTTTCGTATAGATGTCAGGTTATTAAAAAAAATAACCGCATTTATATTTTTTTCTCTATCAAGTGTCAGCGTACGAGTCGCCTTACGTCGTTAGAAATCACAGAAGAGTTCGTGAAACTTTTTTTTTTCTAAGGATCACCTCAATCACTAGGTATTCAAATAAGGCGATTCCTAGATTTAGTGTTAACGGGCATAAGTGCTATTTCAGAATATAATCTATATGTGCTAAATTTCATCCAGGTCCATTCAGCCGATCTGTCGAAATTATGTAACAAACATCCATCCAAGCCTTCGCATTGATAATATTAGTATTGATTTCAACCTATGGTGCAACTGCTTGCATTGTATGCTTCTAACTGAGAGGGTCCGGGTTCAGATCCGGTTTAGTCTGAATCAGGGGCCTTCCATTTATAAGACGGCGCTCTGCACACACAGAGCTTCCAAAAGCACCAGAACGTGTGCGTCTCCAACTTGCAATTACGAAAACTTTTTAATTGGATTTGCGTGGAGGTCGATATAATTTTAAATTGCAGAGATAGCTAGTTTTTTTTAATAAATCGCTAACGCTTATCACTAAATCCTCTACCAAACGGAGGCGTGTCAGTGACACTGCGCCCGCGCAGCCTCACATTAACCGACAGCTCACGAAGGTATTTCGAAAATCTTTCAGTAAAATATTGTAACGGAGCAATACAAGATATTAATTATGCAATATAGATTATTTAAAGAGAACTTTATTTAGAATATCTTTTTGTTATGCCTTCTGTTTAAGCAGTTATAGTAGTTAGGACTTGGGCTTCACTTTCTGGGAAACTGAGTTTTGGTTGGGTTCGACCCAAACCAAAACTGCCCAACTTCAAAGATCAGCTACTAAAAAAACCTAGCTAGTCAGAATTTGTTTGTGCATTAATATTGTTATCTCTTTCTTTTTATAATAATTAATATAGAATTTTGGGTTTTTTTTTACTTTTGTATAATTTTGTAAATTTAGTTCATCTTTTCTTTTTTACCTTTTCTTTTCATGTTATAGTTTCCATCTTCATTTATCGACGACTTGAATAGTTTTTAAGCATGTTGTAGACCTATAAGTTTTTTTTTTTAATTTTTTTATTTACACACATAGCCATCTAGCCTCAAAGTAAGCGTAGCTTGTGTTATGGGTACTAAGATAACTGATGAATATTTTTATAAATAATATACATAAATACTTATAGTATGCAGATAAACACCCAGACACTGAAAAACTTTGATGTTCACACAAACATTTTCCAGTTGTGGAAATCGAGCCCACGGCCTTGGACTCAGGAACCAGGGTCGCTGCCCACTGCGCCAGTCGGCAGGCTTTTTAGGTGAATCATATGTATCTCTATATACCTTAGGGCTTAGGCTATTATCATATGTATTACACGAAGATTCTGATGGTGGTGCTTTGATTAAATAAAACAAGCTTATAACGGCCTTTACCCTTCTCATTCTGCGAGGAGCCTCGTGCCTAGTAATGGTCCGGCAACTATGCGTACGAACGAATCCGGCCCCCCCGGAGGGGAAGCCAAAGCCATACCCACTAGGCTATCACCGCTTACCTAATCTCAAAGTCAAAGCCAAAAATATCTTTGTTCAAGTAGGCCCATAGGTGGCACTTTTGATGCGTACATTACATGAGAATTACACGGTAGTGAGATGATTGCGATAACCATATTCTTAAACTTAAAACTAAAGCTACGAGGGTTCTGGTCTAAGAAGAAGCCCACAACAAACTTAGCCGGGTGTTTTTTTTTTAATCACCATCTCACATTGTCATTTAAAATTATTAGAAGAGCAACCTGGATAGAGTAATCATTCACACCCAAGCTTTTTTTATCGATTACGTAGTCCTTTATACTATAATAGGACTTTTCTATAAGCTTACGTTTAATACAAACTTTAAACCTTTTAAGAGTCATCTGGTTCAATCACAAAACAGAAGTTAATATCTAAAGTATACTCTGCAAAATCCATTAGAATGGTAATTGGCTCGTGATACACTCAAACTGTATCTATCACAGACCACGAAATAAATCAATCAAAAATGAATCCACTACTTACCGTTGTACACCGTGTACACGATCGTAACGGTACACAGCAAACTGTATTGCAATGATGATAACAATGGCCAAGATACTGTATTATACCAAAAGTGATAGCCTAGCGAAGGCTACATCGCACCGGAACACTAAATCGCTTAGCTGCACGTCAAATTCAAATATTCTTTATTCATGTAGGCCTATCACAGGTACTTTAAAAGCGTTTTTAAATATACAATGTGTAAATGAAAACCGAAATAACACCACAGAGGAAAAACGGAACAGAGGCAAAGCTTCATACAAGCGCGCTACGATAGGTACACTACTACAAGCTTGAGGCGCATGAGTGCGTGAACACAGGCGCTACGTCGCGTGCGGAGAGAAACCGGTTTATACCGGCTCGGCCTGTGCTCAAGTTCAGGGACTGCAGTATACGTCGCGCGTCGTGTTTTCATTTAATTAAATTTTAATGATAATAATTTAAATAGTGTTTAAATGTAATTTTAAAATACCTAGTGTTTTAATATAAAAGTGTAAATATGGTTTACTGTACAGTGTATATGAACAATAATAGAAAGAATAAAAACACATAATTTTTTTGCTATCCCAAATGTAAAAATACCTAATATTTCAATAAATATTTCTTTTACATCTTGTATTTTCTCGCTATAGAATTGAAAATTGCAAGTATCACGCGATAGCAAAGTTTTTTGTTTCTTGTGCCTCGGAATGCCTCCCTAGACTCAGCATTCTAATTTACCTAATTCTTCCTAGCTCGAGTCCTTCACTAGCTCGGGATTTAAACTAGGCAATCACAACAAAAACAAACTTTGCCATCTTGTTGAACAAACAACTATTGTTTATTAAATTGTATCCTCCTGTGTCAACCCTACCAAAATAGGTGTAAATTTTGCTCGCTTGTTAGAAGCTTTGACTCTGTTCCGTTTCTCCTCTGTGATAATACTTCTGCTTTAGAGGTAGGTACATAATTTACTTAGACTTATCCGTGAAACCGAAACGCTAATCGTTTTTGAGTAAACCATTGCCATAGTTTTTACTGAAAGAAATCAGATACAGCTCCAACATCAGATGCTGCACGGCTACAACGGGCAGGAGACAATTATCTCCCCGGGGAAACGATAAAAAAATAAAATAAAATATATATATATATATATATTTTATATATTTTTTATATATAATTGCGATTTCCCGTCTCTCATTGCATAATTCCAATAGTTAAGGTAGCCTGGAAGAGATCACTGTTAGTGATAAGGCCGCCTTATGCATATAATTTATGTTAATGTAAGTTTTCCTGTGTGTGTTTCCTTTATTATGCAATAAAGTTGTTTAAATAAAATAAATAAAATATCTTCTCTCACAGTTTTACCAAGTCTAACCTATCATATAATATATGCGTAATAATAAACGGGGGTAAACTTCTCCTATTCCATGTTCCCGTACTTTAGCAGGTGGACAGGTTAATTATATCCCTTGTCAGGGGATATAATCGGGGGATATATTTTTTATCTCCTGTTTGTGCTAGCCCTGCAGAAGTAAAATCAAGTGACTCCGTAGTGAGTTTACGTTTGTTTGTCAGACATTTATGTTTGTTTCTTTATAGTGATGCATCTCCGTTTCATGGAGTTTCAAATGACAACGATTCTAAAGAAGTTTCACCTAAAAAAACTACAGATTCATTGTCACAGTGATCACTAATTCAATTTAAAACAAACTACCTAAAACTCGACTTCCAATTGTTTCAGCCTATCACGTACATGTCAGCATTGACAGTCACTCAAGCGATTTATATTTATCACCTACAAAGTACCTCTTTATATTGTATAATATACTTTATTGCCATCTACATAAAGGCTATGGTGCACGCATGTATAATTTTGTATAAAAGTTAACACCCTCTTTCGAAACGCTGACGTGGAAATGCATAGTGTCTCTTAAACATTGATACATAAGATTGATTATCCAATGAACTTTTGCTATCACTGTGACATTCTATGTTTGTAGTACTATTATCGATATAATTACGAAGATGAAATATGCGGCGAGTGGAAATTGTGGGTCGATTTTTTTATGGACAGGTCACATACAGATGATTGGGAGTTATTGAGGGCTCATTTGTGCCATGTTGCTTGTTAAAAAGCGGTTTTGTCATTGATATCATTGGTATAAAGGACTACGTAATCGATAAAAAAGCTTGGGTGTAAATAATTGCTCTAACCAGGTTGCTCTTCTGATTCTTTAAAATGACATTGTGAGATGGTGATAACAAAAAAAAAACCGGCTAAGTTTGTTGTGGGCTTCTTCTTATACCAGGACGCGTTTGGAACCCTCGTAGCTTTAGTTTTAAGTTTACGAATACGGTTATCGCCATCATCTCATTACCGTGTCAAATCGAAAGTGCCACCTATGGGCCTACTTGAATAAAGATATTTTTCATTTTGACTTTGATACAAATACTATAGCGCTAATAATAAGAAACTGGAGTCTTTGAAGATTAATGTGTGGAGTTTTTATTGCAAGCAGCTTCCCGCTTTCTTCGTCCGCTTTTATTACGGTTATCGACAAATCCCCCAACAACTAACTATCCGTATAGCAGCATGGGCAGGAGACAATTTTCTGCCCAGAGAAAGTATACAAATTTATCTTCTCCCACAGCTATATGAACTTTAAGAACACTGGCGCAAAAGTGGAAATAATATCCGTATAATATACAGTCAAACCTGGGTAAGTGAGATCTGGATAAGTGAGAAAACTCTATAAGTGAGAGTAATAGCCAGGACCCGTCATTTTAAGCTCCCAAAACCTCAATTAGCGAGAAACAGAAACCTTTGTAAGAGAGAGTCGTTTTTCCCTCACGGACCTCCGTAAGTGAGACTGCAACTTATCTATACCTCTATAAGCGACAGTCGAGCAAGCAATATTCGACAAAATTTATGAGTTACAGAAAAACATTCAAAATACAAAAACAGAAACCCAAACGAAATTCACGGATTTTTTTAAATGTAAATAAGTTCTAAATAAAATAAAATTACATAGTGCATGAATATGTCTTGTTATTGCTGCGTACCTCTATAAGAGAGAAACGCTACCCATTTACCTGCATTAGCGAGAAACTCGGGTTAGTGAGAAACCTCTATAAGCGAGAATGAGATTGTGCTCCCTTGAACTCTCGATTATCCAGGTTTGACTGTATATGTAATAATAAACGGGGGTAGACTTCTCCTATTCCCTGTTCCCGTGCTTTAGCAGGTGCGTTAATTATATCCCTTGTCAGGGGATATAATCGGGGGATATAATTTTTGTCCCCTGCCTGCAGCTCTGCAGGACAAACAAACGAACAAACATACTTTTGCATTTATAACATTAGCAAGGATGAACAATCAATAAAACCTGTATACTTTCGTATTTGAAACGATTAACTCAAACAAATGGTAGAAAAATAAAAGCTCGATTCCACAGCAGATCTGAAAGCATTTTACGATTTTGCGTTACGTACAGTTTTATTTTATTCCGAATAGCTTAGTGTATTTGTTAGTGGTTTCCCGCAGACTGTTTTATAGCTTTATTTTTATTTTACGATTAATTACTTAGAGTGGTAAACATAAATCATTCATCAAAATGATAATCATTATAATTATCAGCCAATAGAAAAATTCGAATTCGAATTCAAAAATGTTTTATTCATGTAGACCTTATTACAGGCACTTATGAAGCGTTCCAACATTTAAATTGTTGCACTAATGTTAGTGATGGTGATAACTGCATTCGTTAACTTAAAACTAAAGCTAGGATGGTCTAAGAAGAGCCCACAACAAACTTAGCCAGGTTTTTTTTTTGTTATCACAATCTCACAGTCTAGTTAATGTTGAGCTATGAAGTAAGAGCAATTCATACCCAAGCTTTTTTATCACACATGTAATCCTTAATATTATTATAGGATTTTTCTATAAGCTTACGTTTTATATAAACTTTGAACTTATTGAGAGACATCTCAAGGATTTCATCTGGTAATTTGTTATAAAAAGATATACAATTACCCTTAAATGAATTACTAATTTAATGCAGCCTAGTAAACTGCACTACAAGTTTATTTTTACTTTTACAGAGTACAGATCTCCTATCAGAATGAGCAGTACGAACTTTAGCGATAAAACCGCCTTTGCACCCCTAACCTAGTTTTTGTGTTTCTCTATTGTTTCTTTTTTTGTTTCCTTTTTGTGTTATTTTTTTGGGTTTATGTGTACATTAAAGAATTCAATCGATCTGAAAACGTCGGAATGCGTGGGACAAGTCTAGCAAATTTCCACCCTGTGTCTATCAAATCTGAGGCGTATGTGTTGTCTTACACCAGCAACACCATTGTACTTATCGTGCACGTAACATTACGGGGAACTCTCCGGCATGCAGGTTTCCTCAAATGTTTTCCTTCACCGTTGAAGCCATGCCGAAGTGAGAAAGCGGAAGTTCTAACCACTAGACTATCGCCGCTTCAGACAATTAATACACAAGCTTTATTTCTTGAAGCCTCATACAATAACTGTAACGTAAAAGTTTAAAGTATCAAACCCAGAACAGCTTAACGGCTTATAAGTTCCACATAAATTCAGAGATGCGGAGCGCGCCGCTGTAATGGGAGGAGCGGATTATTTATCACCAGCGCGTGGGGCAGAGGAGAATGTGGTCACGTTAACAGCGGATAGCGGTTACGTGTATTTTTATTTTTTTTGGGAATGCGTGGTATGCCCTAAGCCCGAAATTTAAAATGATAATTATCAGGAATAAATAAATAAATAATAAATAAATAAATATACTACGAAAATACACACATCGCCATCTAGCCCCAATAAGCTTGTGTTATGGGTACTAAGATGACTGATGAATATTTTTTATTAATAATAATATACATAAATACTTATAATATACATATAAACATCCAGACACTGAAAAATATTCATGCTCATCACACAAACTTTTCCAGTTGTGGGAATCGAACCCACGGCCTTGGACTCAGAAAGCAGGGTCGCTGCAAACTGCGCCAATCGGCCGTCAAAACTTTTATTACTTTCCGGTAATTTGCTGATAATGATATCCAGTCCTACAGATAGCTCGCTCAGATGAAGGAGGCGTTAGACCGCTGGCAAAGCGCGAAGTGATAAACCTCACATGTCTTCGAGTACATTGTAGAGTGCTAACAGGCATGCAAGTTTCCTCATTTTGTTTAACCTTAAAAGCAAGCAATATTATTTGCTTAAACGCAAAACTTAACATCGAAAACTTTGAGATTATTCCCGGGAAACCGATTAAATTAAGATGGGTCAAGGCTATAATTCATCACACTGTCCAAATGCGGATTGGTAGATTTTAAACACCTTTGGAAGCATTATGGAGAACGCTCAGGCAGGTTTTCTTAGGATATTTTCTTTACTTTAAAAGCAAGTGATTTTTTATTGCTTTACGCACATAACACTGAAAAGTTAGAGGGATAAAACTTAAGTTTTATCTAACGTGTGAGCTGTTAGATTTCATGAACATGCCTTTGAGAACCTTTGAGAACCATTATGAAGAACTCCTACTCTCTCCTAGGCATGCTGTTTCCTTCACTTTGTTTTCCTTCACCGTTGAAGCGACTGATATTTTTAAAGGCAAATGACTCGGAAACGTTAGTAGTCCCCAGAAAGGGATGCTGAAGTCCTAACCACTAGGCTTTTACCGCTTTACTAATAAAAAACGGAAGTTTTAATCCGCTTATAATGTCACTAAAGCCCCTACCTTAAATAGCTTTTAGCGCGCTATACTCAGAGCGGCCATAATGACGATATTGATGTGCATTAATTATTCGGTACGAAGCTTAACAACAGAGATGAGAAAGTTGACCGCTGGTTAACCTTTGATACTTACCGCGATTATATAGATTTACATTTTCAGCCCACCAATCCGCATTGGAGATGCGTGGTGGAAGTTTAGTTTACCTCTACCATCATCGTATCAACCCATTACCGGCCAACTACAGAGCACGAGTCTCCTCCCACAGGGCAAAGCGGTTAAGGCCGTAATCCACCAAGCTGGCCCAGTGGCCAGTGCAGATTGATGAACTCCACACACCTTTGAGAACATTATTTAGAACTCTCAGGCATGTAGGTTTCTCCACGATGTTTTCCCTCACCATTGAAGTGATATTTTAATTACTTAAAACGCACATAACTTCGAAAGGCTAGAGGTACGTCCTGGGATTCGAAATCGATAACACGAAAGTCGAGCTCCTACCCAATGCGGTATCATCGCTTCTATTAATTAAAAAGAGGTTTTTATTACTAAAAAAACCTTTGTCGGGCTAACCTGTATGCTCGGTATGTCAGCTATATTAGCCACCGACGAAGCCTCCCACCAACACAAAAAGGTAAAAATTCAAAAATTATTTAACCCAAATTGCTCCAACCGAGAACCAAACCCGGGACCACCCACTTAAAACCACAGCACTCACCACTGTACCGAGGTATAACTTATATTATAAACTGTAGAAAATATCTATTATTATTAACTGTATGACGCATTCGATGTTACTGCACCACTATAAAGCAGCCGATCGTGATGAGCGTTCATCTTTGCCCTGTTGCTAACATCTCTAGCATCTGTATATTATGGCTGTGCATATAATATATTACCCGTCTGATAGCTTTACATTGTTGTTAATCCTATACTCTATACAGTATTGCGTTATCGTTGTATAAACTGAGATTAGCTAACTCTAAGGGAGGCAAGGTTTAAATTTCGTCTTCATAACCAACCGATTGACGTCCTCTGCTGGACACAGGTCTTCTGCAGGGGGCTACGGAACCCACCACCCGGGGCCGTTTGTTTCCAGCTGCTCCAGAAAAAAATTGGCGTTGAGGTGGACAGATGACATTAAGCAAAACTCAGCGAGCCGCTGGACCCAAGCAGCACAAGACTACCTATCTGTCCAGCAGTGGACGTCCATTGTTTAAGGTGATGGTGATGAGAAATTTTAGTCTGGTGGGAGGCTTTGGCCGTGGCTAGTTACCACCCTACCGACAAGGACGTGCCGCTAAGCGATTTAGTGTTCCGGTGCGATGTTCCGTAGAAACCTATTAGTGGTATGACTAGGTACCTAGGTATGGTATGTAATGACAAGGTTGCTTGGAATTCGGCTCCGCTTTCATCTCTCACAAGGTACAAAAATTAATTTTAAAATGCAAAATAGAAATTATTGATATTGGAAAAGAGCAACTGCTGAGTTTCTTGCCGGCTTCTTCTCGGTAGAATCTGCCTTCCGAACCGGTGGTAGAGTCACTACACACAGACAATCTTGAGGTTTCAAAAGTGCTTATATTAGGCCTACTTGAAATAAATGGATTTTGAATTTTTTAATACCATATTCCCTAACAGGTTAGCCCGCTATCATCTTCGACTGCAACATCACTTACCACCAGGTGAGATAGCAGTCAAGGACTAACGTGAAGTTAAATAAAATAAAATAAAAAATCTAACTTTGATGGGTCACGAGACTGTCTTTGTAAGACCTGTCCCTTGCAAGTTAGTTTGGTGGCAGAAGTAAGAACGATGGCAGTAGGTACTTCCCCGGATGAGCTCTGTTACAAATAACTCTACCACGACCAATTATTTGCCTCTCATAGAGTTTATTTTGTTATTGTATTTAATATAAAACAACGTGGGAGATCAAATTACCAAGAACTTCTACCAATTCTATTAACCAAAATAATCTGCAATATCAGAAAAAAAGGCAAATAGACAGCGAAAAACTTGTTTTTGTTCCACTAATGATCAATTATATGGGAAAACCGATGTTAAAATACCTAATAAATTGCCGAATACAGAAATGTAGGTGAGTTATTGAATTCGATAACAACTTATTAGATACGTATCAGAACAACTCTTGGGGTTGCGTTGTCTTACTAAATAAATAGAGATGTGACGTTTGAGTTATCGACAAATGAATAATACCGAAATTGGTATCGAAATTGAAGTTTAGTAAACTACTATTTTTTTTCTTTTTTAGATTACAAGTAAGACCTTGAATGCAATCTCACCTGGTGGTAAGTGATAATGCAGTCTAAGATGGTAACGGGCTAACCTGTTAGGGAGTATGGTACTCACATCCCTAATAAGTTTCTACCATACCTCTAATCGCTTAGTGGCATGTCGTTGTCGGTAGGTTGGTAACAAGCCACGGCAGAAACCCCCGACAATTCCTCAGAACGAGCGGAGAAAATTAGAAAATAATAAATTCCCAAATCTCCTCAGCCGGAAATCAAGCTTTTTTATTTCATACCCATATCGAGGGAACTTTGAAAAGTATTTATTTCGCCATTTTGTGGTGGCAGCCATCTTGGACCGATTATCATTAAACACAGCAAGCTAGCTTATAGCACCCAGTCGTTTTTGCGTTGGAGTTGAAGACACTCAATGAGAAATTAGAATTAACAGAAATAAGTGGTAATATATTACCTATTTGGTGTGATACAAAACTATCAGCTTAAATTAATAACACCTTTTTAAATTAAATAATATATTTTTACCTCAAAAGCTGGTAAATATGAGGTAGTAAGGTAAGGTGTGAGTAAGGCATCCGCTTTTCGTGGAGACCGAGTTCGAGTCCCGGCACGCACCACTAACTTTTCCGAGCTATGTGCGTTTTTAATTTTAAAAAAATTTAATAGCACTTGCTTTTAACGGTGAAGGAAAACATCGTGAGGAAACTTGCATGCCCGAGAGTATAACGATCTCAAGGGCGTGTGATGTCTACCACTCCGCAATCGGCCATCGTGGTAGACTACGGCCTAAACCCATATCATTCTGAGAGGAGACCCGTACCCTGTAGTGGGCCCGTAATGGGTTCATGATGAAGATGAGACTAATGTCAAAGTCAAAGTCAAATATTTCTTTATTCAAATGGGCACATAGATGGCACTTTTGATGCGTTGATTATATACAAAATGTGTACATAGCAGTGAGTAGTGATGGCGATAACTACAATCGTAAACTTAAAACTAAAGCTACAAAGGTTCCAAACGCGCACTGGTCTAAGAAGAAGCCCACAACAAACTTAGCCGGGTGTTCTTTTTGCTATCACCATCTCACATT
Organism: Pararge aegeria; assembly: GCF_905163445.1. Classification (NCBI taxonomy): domain Eukaryota; kingdom Metazoa; phylum Arthropoda; class Insecta; order Lepidoptera; family Nymphalidae; genus Pararge; species Pararge aegeria. The sequence continues at coordinate 9,895,171 of NC_053203.1, forward strand.
CTTGTCATTAGAAAATATTTAAGAAGCAAACTGATTAGAGCAATTGTTCACACCCAAGCTTTTTTATCGTTTACGTAATACTTTATACTATAATAGGACTTTTATATAAGCTTTCGCTTAATACAAACTTTGAACTTTTTTAGTGACATCCCCAAGATATCAACTGGTAATTTATTGTAAAATTGTATACAATTTCCTTTAAATGAATTGCTTATTTTATGTAGTCTAGTATACTGCACTGCACGTTTATTTTTGCTTTTAACGTTCAAATCATTGCAGTCACGTTTTCTTTTAAATTTAATATATTTTTGTTAACATACATAAAATTTTCAAATATGTATCTGATAGACTGTCATTAATTGTATTGTAGTACCTACCTCAACCTTTACCGTTTGACTGCCATATTTAGTTTAAAAATAAAATACATCAAAAATAACGGATATTCCATTTGCCAGTTTAATTAGCATGTTTTAGCGGGATGAATAAATTTGTTACGTTATAGCACTGATGGTGGACTAAAAATTTGATGCGAAATTTATTCATTTTATGCATAAAGCTCATCAATTTAGTTATGAGATTGTAGTGTCAGTGATAACAAATTTTGGTGGGAATATATTACAATCAGTGGTGTGCACTCTATACTGACAAAGCCAGTTCTGCCAGTCTTATCGTATTTTGTATAAACGAGATCAATTTAATATTTTGGAAAAGAAAAATATTGAAAATACGCTTCCAAAGTATCGAGGCAGCGGGGTAACGGATTAACTATGAACTATGGCAACAACAAAAGATTGTGGTACCAGATTATATAAAAATACGAATAAACACACACGCGTTCATACGCACACACAAACATGTGCAAATGCGTAAAATACAATTGGAAATATTTTGGTCACTTTAATAATAATAATTTCTTCAAAAAAAGCAATATATGGGTGGTTACCTAGCATACCCTTTCCAAAGAACCTAGTGTTAATAATTAAAATTTGTGTGTCTATCTTCTCTATAATTATTTCAACACGAAAACCAAAACATACATTGTTGTTGTTCTTCTGTCTATCTAACAGTCTTTCTGTCTGTCCTGGTTAATTTTAGAAGCCACTGAACTAATATTTTTTCGACTATAAGTTCAATTTCAATCTCACTTGGTAAATCAATTAATCGATCAATACTTTTTTTTGTGTTTGCTGATAGAGGTAAATAGGTGTTACAGAAAAAATATGTAGATCTTAACTGTAACGCGTGGACCCTGAAGGAGACTGAGAAGAAAAGAATAGATCGATAGATAGCTCTTGAGATGTGGTGCTGGAGAAGAATGTTGGGAGTGACCTGGAACATGTTCCTAAACTCAGCATCAATAAACGCCTATCTTCTGCAGTTCAAGCGCGAATTCTTAGTTTCTTCGGTAGTGTGTCCAGGCGTAGTGACGTGTCCATTGAGCGTCTTGTGGTTCAAGGGTAATGTAGAAGGTACCAGAGCACGCGGTAGATCACCGATGAGATGGACGGACCAAGTGAAGGCCACAATCGAGGCTCCTCTACATGAATGCGCAAGAAAGGCAACCGTTAGAGAAGAGTGGCGAAGTATTGTCAAGCGAGCCGCAATACCCAGATGACGACCACGACCAGTCTGTCCAGGCTAACGGCTAAGAAGAAGAAGAAGAACTGTACCGCGACAAATTGGCATTGGTATTTAAATTTTAAGTGACGTTAGTACTAGGTACAATTGAGATATTGGCAATTATTATAATTTAAGTTACAATTATGAAATAATATAATGTTTTAATAATACAACCATCCAATTAATCCCTACTAATATTATAAATGTCATTGTAAGTTTGTTTGTTACGCTTTCACGCAAAAACTTCTTAACCGATCCTCATGAAAATTCGTACACATATTCTTGGAAGTGTTAGAAGTAATAAAGGATACATTAAGCTCGGTTCCTTTGGGAGAGGGGATGAAAGTGTTTGGCGATTTTACACCATAACTCCGACAAATTATAACCGATTTAAATAATTATATTTGTATTATTGAGGTTATAATATGTGTTTAATGTTGCCCAAACTTTGTGTAGATCTGAATGTGGTTGCAGATAGAGGACAGAACTCCTCAGCGGACAGCAGCAAACCCCTCATTGAAGGCTTAGCGATACTGAATACTCTATTTTTTTTTTAAACTTACAGCTAAATTGAATTCATGAAATCAAAAAACAAAATCAAACGCAGACGAAGTCGCGGGCAACAGCTAGTAAATAATAAATTACAATTAAGTTTAAATGGGCACATGCCAAAGAATACAATAAATTAATAATAAACTGATAAACTGATAAATTATATCAATAAAGCAAAGAAAAGATATTTGTTACATTAAAGCTGTACTATATTATTAAGTAAGTATAAATAAAAAGCGATAAAATAAAACAATCCACTTAGCAAATTATATTGAAAATTATTTTTTCCATAAAAGTAGATATAATAATCAAAGAGAAAGTATCCACAATATTTTATCATTTATTGCTGCTTTGATGGACCATCAACAGTTTATCGATAATAAATCACAACTCTAGTTACGATATTGGTTTCATAAACCCGAATAAACCAATCAAATTCTATTACATGGAGTTTGTATTACTGTCTCAGGGACGCAGACACATTCTATGGACAAATAAATAGGTATTGAATTACCTGATATTGGTTGTTTACTCTGTAGGCGTATTTGTATGGAATAGCCAATATTATCACCGTGTTAGAGCAAATCGATCACTACACGATCATAAAGGACGATAGAAATACGGCTGCTATAATAAAACCTTGTTTGTATGAATTTTTAAGCTATTTCATTTGTATGAAAGTTTTTATCGCGATTGTTGACGCATTGTCCCCCTTTTTATATAATCGATTGTAGATTTCAGCTTCTGAAAAACACACTTCCCACTTCTATAAAGACAAATCATTCAGAATCATGATAGGTAGTCTGGATTTTATTTATACATATTTCTGAGTTCAAAAGTGTAAAAATAAAAAAGGTAGGAAAATTATGACTACTGACATAAAAAAATTAACAAAAATTAAGTAGTCCACCACACTGGCTGTTGCGGCGCGTCGGCGTTTTATGCCGAACCAACGCCAAGGGAACGTGTCTCACTGGGTGACGAGGCCTTATGTTCTGAGACAGAGTTGGAGCTCTGTCTCGTGCGCTGGTCGGCGCCCGTCTGCTACGCACTCCGGTCGTGACTTCCACCGTGTTCCAGGTAGTCGTAGCCCGTGGTGGGGGTAGCGACGCCGTTCTTGAGGTTTTCAGGATGTTCTTCACAATAAAAGACGAGATGTTTCTAGTTTCAATGCTCCATGACACTGGCCATGTGTGGATTAGCGGCATCAAGTGCGTCGCTGGGAGCCGCTAGATAAAAGCGACTCAGGACCGTGGATTTTGGAACTCCCTACAAAAGACCTATGTCCAGCAGTGGGCTTCAATCGGTAGAGTTGATGCTGATGATGATGAATCAATTGGCATCATGAGAATGCCAATACATAAAATGAACCCCATGATCACGAAGAAATACTCCGTCTAATTTTCTCCCCATCGTCCGCTAAGAGTGAGTGATTTCATCGCTATACATCCATACATATTCATAAAACCAACCTATTACCGGCCCACTACAGGGCACGTGTCTCGTCTCACAATGCGAAGGGGTTAAGGCCGTAGTCCACCACGCTGACCCAGTGCGGATTGGTGGACTCCACACTCTATTGAGAACATTAAGGAAAACTCTCAGGCATGCAGGTTTCCTCACGATGTTTTCCTTCACCGTTGAAGCAAGTGATATTTTAATTGCTTAGAACGCACATAACTTAGCAAAGTTACAAATTCGTGCGGGGATTCGAACTCGGCTCCCCGACAGTAAAGTCGAGGTCCTGCTCACTGGGCTATCACCGCTTCGACTTTCCTCACATATTATATGTTGGAAATGCAGTTTATTTAATACTCTAAACAACTGAGTTAGTCTACACATTTTGTTAAGAAACATTTCTTGCTGGGTACAAGTTAATAAATTCAGTTAAATGTTATTTTCTTCGGTATTCTGCAGTTTAATTACTGCGATGTATGTTTACATTAGTACTTAAAACCATCTTAACTGTAGCGTGTAGTGAATAAAGTTGTAAATCTTAATTAAAACGAGAATACAAGAGTATAGAGGTAACTAACAATGTATTGTAGAGCATAATAAGGTGAAAAGGTAATTGATATATACTTGTTTAATAATAGTCTGCAATTCAAAAAGGATAATGGATGTTACGACCTTACTGACACTTTTTTTTTTCTTTCACTTCAATTTAGCCTAAAAAGCTTGGGTATGAATTGCTCTAACGTCATAGCTAATATTAACTCGACTGTGAGATGGTGATAACAAAAAAAAACCGGGCTAAGTTTGTTGTGGGCTCTTCTTAGACCTGGGCGCGTTTGGAACTCTCGTAGCTTTAGTTTTAAGTTAACGAATGCAGTTATCACCATCACCTAACATTAGTGTTACCATGTTAAATGTATGAACTTTTCATAAGTCAAAAATAAAGAAAATTTAAAAATGTTTTATTGATGTAGACTTAAATAATAAGTGATAAGGTCTAATGGATAAAACATTTTTGAAATAATAATTTATTATATATTTAATATAAGGGCTACATTCAAATTAGATTATAATAATCTAATTTGAATGTAGCCCTTGCCTGCAATCACACCTGGTGGTAAGTTATGATGCAGTCTAAAATCACCCCCGTTCGAGAGTATGGTAATAGTTAAAAATCTATTAGGGGTATGAACCCCTAATAGATTTCTAGGCGATCCCACCGGAACACTAAATCAATTAGCGGCGCGTCTTTGTCGGTGGAACTAGCCAAGGTCAAAGCCAGACAAGATCAGAGATAATTCAGAAATTATTTACTCCCAAATTGCCCCGGCCGGAAATCGAACCCGGAACCTCCTAATTACATTCACAACGCTCACCGCTGCCCCAGTTACCTCACTGGCGCAGCGGTCGAACGTAGCACTGCGGTAAGAGGTGTGGTTTTACGCTGGAGTTTACGGGTTCGAAACCCGCAGGGGCAATTTAAGAATTTATTAACCGACAAAATTTTAGAGGACACGTGCTGTTTAGTGGGCGTTCAATTATGGAGAATTTAAGTCAATACAAATATCATAATCATCATCATCATCTCAACCAATCGACGTCCACTGCTGGACATAGGTCTTTTGTAGGGAGTTCCACAATGCACGGCTCCCAGCGACTCGCCTGATGGCATCTGTCCACCTCGTTGGAGGCCGACCTACGCTGCGTTTACCGGTGCGGGGTCGCCACTCCAGCACCTTAAGACCCCAACGTCCATCGGTTCTCCAAGCTACGTGCCCTGCCCATTGCAACTTCAGCTTCGCGACTCGCTGAGCTATTTCGGTAACTCTAGTTCTTTTACGGATCTCCTTATTTCTGATTTTATCACGTAGAGACACTCCCAGCATAGCTCTCTCCTTCGCCGGCTGAGCGACTCTGAGCCTTCTTATGAGGCCCATAGTTAGCGGCCATGTCTCAGTTCCGTAAGTCATCACTGGCAACACGCACTGTTCGAAGACTTAAGTCTTTAGGCACTGGGGGATTTTGAATACAAATATAGTTGCGTTTAAATAATAGATCCTAAATGGTATTTTTATTACACGAATAAAGTTTTAACTCACAATGAAACAAAAATTGGATAGTGCGAAGCCACTAACGGTAGTAAGAGCTGCAATGGCGCCTGACGTGGGACCGCTTTAATTGTTGTTTTTGTACGAACCCTTGAACCGACCGCGTGAACCGAGTGAGTTTATGAAATTGTTAATGCGTTCAGTGGATTAATATTTCCAATTGTACGGTTTATTGCTCGTGCTACTTATAGTTCAGTGTTTGCCGGCAAACAGAGGAAATATTGGATAGAAGCAGGCTTTACTTAGCGGAATTCCATAATATATTATGAAAATTAAGCTCAATTTCCCGCGAGAAGCAGGAGAATCTGTATGGTGTGATTTATAATTTTTCAATCCTTATACTCCACACCAAACTGATCTTCGGCAATGTACCCTCTACGCACGTTTCGCTCCGAAACCGGAGCATCCTCGGGAGAGGTTGACTTTACAATGAATAAAGTTAAGTGAAAGATTCTCCTGCTTTTCGCGGAATATAGAAAATAAAGCTTATTTTTCATCATAATCAGAGGAAACCTGTATCGTTCTGTCAGTATGTCACAGCCACTTTACTGTATAAATTAAATTTGGAAATGGCGTACATACAAGGTATGCGCAGGGTATACACTAACCGGGATTATACAGATAACATAAAATTAAAAAATCTCCAGTACTACTTGTAATGGAGATTTTTCATAAATAGATCATCATAGATAGTCGCAATCGAGGGTACACCAACCGGGCAGATGATAAAAAATGGAAAAAAATCTTACGAGTTATAATTCAACTATGACTACGTTTGCCGCAATCTACTAACTAAAATTTATAATTCTTCCGTATTACAACTAGTTTCGCCAATGGTTTTCTGGGAGAGATCGCTTTAGCGATAAGACCATCTTTGCTCACCTAATTTTTCACCTACCACGGTCAGAATCTGACTACCCGCTTTCGTGTTCTTTTCGTCGTTCAACTGGGTCTAAATATCGACAAATACAAAAAAAAATATTATATGTACCCGTTGAACTATACTCTCAGTATGAGTTATAAAAAAAAATTAAAGATAGGCTTTGTTAGAGTTTTCATAACTCGTACTGGATTAATATAACTCCTTTTATATCATCTGCATACCCTGTGCATACCCTGTATGCACGCCACTGCCCCTCACATATTAGCCCGCTACCATTTGCAGTTATTGCAGTCAATGGCTAGATTCGAGCGGAGTAAAAAAAAAGTATACGACTCGGTGCCAACGCGTCACACACTTTAAACAGCATGAAATAAATCCAACATTGCAATCGAATTGGTGTCGAACCATAATGCGATCGGATCAATGCGATATGCAGTCAGCATTTACTAAGTGAATGTTGTTCAATTACTCAAAATTTGTTATTAAGCCAAATCCGCCTTCCAGCTATTACGCGGTGCGGAATTTCCGCCTCGCCGGCCACAGACTTAGGCACTTAGTATTGCGGATTTGGCTGAAGCATCTATTGTATTTCATGCAGCCTCTTTAAAGAGATTAAAACGTTAGCTATCGAATAATATTTCTCATGTCGACCTATTGTTTAGTTGTGAGCGATGGGACTTTATAATTATTTCTCGATGATTTATTTACATAAATGTTTTAATATAAGTGTAAATTATAAAAGAAATGCAAAAAAACACTATTAAAAATCTATGAAAAAACACTACCTACTACGATTGCGGGGCTTTTGAGAAGCCAAGCAACCAGCGGCCAGGGCTCCAGAGTAATACGTGCCTTTTCAAGAATTACTGCGTTCTGTATACGACCCTTGATCCAACAACCAAGCGAAAGCTTTTAAGATGTTGGTCGAAGCTTATCGCGAGAAGACCATTGACTGAAACAACTATCGGAACTGTGACTGTTGACTCGTTATTATTATTATTATTTAATTCTTTATTTCTACCCCAGTATCAAGTTAGGTAGTATGAGGTTAGTTAGGATTAGAAAAACATGAGCGAGAACATAAATTAAAATAGCTAAATACAAATAAATTACCGCGTTTTTAAATATAAGAAGCGAATGAGCAATTTTTAATTTTTTTTTTTCTAGTTTCGTATCGTGGGAGGCTTCGGCCGTGGTTAGTCCACCTTATCATGAAATAATCAAAACTCTCCACAAAAGACTCAATTGAAGCAGTCGACGTCTATTGGTTGTCATGATGAAAATGATCCATATACGTAATAAGGACTGCGCATTGAATTCGCAATGCTTTTATTATCACTGAAAATAAATATTAACTTGCATCAAAATAAAATAAAAATCCATGTTCATGAAGGAGATTTATAATGAATCACTTTTCGAGACCCCATTCAGGCATAGCCCAGAATTGAAAACACTGGCGCTCATTATAAAGCTGCGTTGGAGTTTTTTCATTCCCGAATGGAACGGGTTAATTATCTGGAAATCAAAGAGATACCGGCCCCGATGTCGTTTGTGAAATGGAAATTAAAATTTCAACATCGATATGATAATTAAGGGGAATAAAGGTTTTATTACGCGAGAGTAAAATTCCAACAAAAATTGAAATACGAAATTCTTTATTTCGAGTAGGCCAACCTTATAGACTCTTTTGAAGTCCACTTTGCCTGTTTGTTGTGACTCTACAAGCAATTCAGAATGCAAATGCTAAGATGAAGCCCACCAGAAAATAATCTTTATACCCTTTTTAAAGTCAATGTTTTATTGAAATTACAAGAACAAAATTAAATATTTTTTAAATTTAAAATGCATATGAAATTTTTCAATCTCTGGCAATCGCGGCCTGAGCGCTTTCTCCAATTAAGCTACAGCTCTCCTACCGTCGATGCTGAAAATTAGTATGTATATGCCTTTCACATCAGTCTTATAGCGACTGTAGCGTCATCTAGTAGGAAACGTTGCAGTTTCGATCTATAAAAATTTATAAAAATTGATAATTCCTCCAAGTGTAGGTAAAAACACTGATAAAAATTACAAAATTAAATATTCCCTGAACACACTGTCCTATGTCCTAAACGGCGATAGAATCTAATTCGAAGGGCCAGGTTAGAATCCCAGCATGCACCTCCAACTTTAAATTGTTCGCGTTTTAAGCAATTTAAATGTCACTTGCTTTAAACGGTGAAGGAAAACATCGCGAGGAATCCTGCACGCCTGAGAGTTCCCCATATATTTTAACGGCGTGTGAATTCTACCAATCCGCACTTTGCCAGCGTGGCTAGACTACGGCCTGAACCCTTCTCATTCCGAGAGGAGACCAGTGACCGGTAATGTGTAATTCAAAATTCATTTATTTCAAGTAGGCCTACTATTAGCACTTTTGAAACGTCAAGTCTGACTGTGTGTAGTGACTCTACCACCGCTTCGGAAGGCAGATTCTACAGAGAAAAAGCCGGCAAGAAACTCAGCAGTTGTTATTTTCTAATTTCAACAACTTACATTTTACATTTTATAATGAAAGCGGAGCAGGATGCTTCCAAGCAACCTTGCCATTAAGAAATTGTATAATAACCTCGCTGTAATAAATGTGTTTTAACACATTATTTAAGCTCATGCATTGGTAGGTCCAAAATTACCTATGATATGAGTTTATAAAACGTACAGAACTGTGTAACAGTTAATTATGAACTATTTTTAACCCCCCATCAGCAACTAGCGAGTAGGGACGGGACAATGACACTCGCGAGTGCAAATTGCACTAATTAAGAGCATTTGCGTGTTGAGAATAGTGATGTGTCACTTTAAACACCCCGCTACATTTAATCCGGCTCTTAAAATAATAAATTTAGTACAAGTTCGTAGTTAGTTCTTGTGTTTAATTATATAAAACGTTTAAATGAGAACCGAAATAATACTACACAGGCTTTAGAGGTACATTATGTACTGTCTCCGAGAATTATCTGTGAAACCGCAAACCTAATAAAAATGTTTTTATGATGTTAAAGAATATTTTTAATAAACTGAATAATTTTAAATATAAATTATGAAACATTTGTATTTACATTTCATTATTATTAATTATTCATTTATTTATTTACTGTCATTTTTAATTTTATCATGTGTTTGTAGTGTTTATTTAAATATAATTTGACATTTAATTAAGGTTAACATTTTTAATTTTTTAATAACCATGAACCAAATTTGCAAACTATTAATTTAATAGAATGTTATTCTCTCTAAACTGACTATATTGTTTACCAACATCTTGATATTGTACAAACGTTCTTGCAAATAAATGATTATTTTTATTATATATTATTATAACAGTTTTTGGGTAAACCACTGCTATAAGTTTTAGATGAAAGAAATCAGATACAGCTTAGCTAACCTAACATCACATGCAAAATAAAATCATGTAACTCTTCTCGCTTTATTAGGTACGCGTCGAGTAGCGTACTATGCGTGTGTCGGTCTTTTATCTTCAATAGGGTTGTCATAAGTAAACACTTAGAATGTTTTGAATTTGCTTGTATGGAAAAATAAATTTGCTCTTTTGATTTAAGATTTTTACAGCCTGTAAAATCTTTATGAAATCTATATATATATATATATAAAAGAGAAAGTGTGTGCGTATGTTCCGTATAGACTCCGAAACGGCTGTACCGATTTCAATGAAACTTTCAGGGAATCTCCGGATTGACCTGGTGAGTAATTCTGTAAAGTTTGGTGACGATCGGAGCACTCCTATTTTTGAACTGTCAAATACAGCTTTTATTAAAAATTTTATGATGTAAGTTTATTGTTTAAATAAAATAAAGCAAAATCTAGCCCGGCGAAGCGCGCTGGGTACGCTAGTATACTATAAGAATAATGACTAGTCTTGAGAAAAAGCTAATTTATGTAACTGTCTGCACAGTCAATTTACAGTTTTTTACAGTTCTTACTGTTTCTGTTTGTTTTGTCCTGCGCGGCCAAAGTCGCAGGTAACTGCTAATTCATTATTTATTCTCGATTCGATGACATTTGGCAGTAGACACATCACTATTTTAGCAATGCGTCGCAGAAACTACTTTGTTTAGAAGATTGAGTTTATTTGTTTGCAAGATGCGGGCTGCCAAATTAGTTACAATAAAGAAAAGACTTCGTTGTTCACATGCAATGCATACAATAAATTTTGACGGCCGATTGGTGCAGTGGGTAGCGACCCTGCCTGATTCCTGCAACTGTAAAATGTTTTTGTGATGAGGATTAATGTTTTTCAGTGTCCCAGACACTGTTGTTGTTGTTGTTGCATATTAATATATATTATTTTAAAAATATTCATCAGTCACCTTAATACCCATAACACAAGCTACGCTTACTTTGGGACTAGATGGCAATGTAGTGTGTATTGTTGTGAAAATTTTGCAGCTGTGGAAATGTAATCCATAGCCCTGAACTTAAATAGCAGGGTCGCTTCCAACTGCGTCAATCGGCAGTCAAAAAATAAATCCGACGAATACCAATATGTAATATTAAAATTAAATGTAAAGCTATTTACGATTTTAAAAACGAATAAGATTTCGCAGTCACTCCGTACCACTAGAAGGCAACGTTTATGGACCAACGCCAAGAGATTTGCAGAGACTCGGTGGACACAAACGTGAAATAAAAGAAATTATAAATTCCCAAAGTGCACCTGCAGGCGATCGAACCCGTTATCTCGATTCATAAATCCACAGCGCTCACCATTGCGCCATGAAGGTCGTCACAAGTCGGTAGAAGAACCAAAGTTAGCGTCATAGCGCGATCCGTGGTATGAAGCTAACTATTTAATTCTACCCGGTCAAAGATAATATCCATGTTGACAGGGCAGAATCTGACTACCTATATGCCACTCAATGATAAACTTAAGATGTCAAGTTGACATCTCGTACCTCCGCAGTCCCGTCGTGACCACGTTGCATGCAACTACCCGGTCAAAGAAATATCGACAAACCCCATAATATTATCGTATGTAGTACCCGTTGACAGCAGTGGCGTGCATAGAGGGTATTCACAGGGTATGCAGATGATATAAAATGGAGAATCCAGTATGAGTTCTAAATACTTGAGGGTAGGATTTTTAAAACTCTTACAATGTCTTTCCTTAAGTTTTTTATAACTCGTACTGGAGATTTGTTTAATCTTATATCATCTTATATTTGACGGCCAGTTGGCGCAGTTTGCAGCAACCCTGCTTTCTGAGCCCAAGGCCGTGGGTTCGATTCCCACAACTGGAAAATGTTTGTGTGATAAGCATGAATGTTTTTCAGTGTCTGGGTGTTTATGTGTATATTCTAAGTATTTATGAATATTTTAATATATATAAATCTCCTGTCACGATGTTTGTCCACGATGGACTCCTAAACTATTTAACCGATTTTAAATTAAATTGGCACACCGTGAGCAGTCTGGTCTAACTTAAGAGATAGGATAGCTTAGATCTTTAATTATAGTCGCAATTTTATTTTATTGCAAATTATTTGTCTATAATTAATTGACAGTCACATGTTATATATATATATACTACTATAATCATTTAAGGCTTAGCGATACTGAATACTTTAAAAACAAAATCAAACGCAGACGAAGTCGCGGGCAACAGCTAGTTATTTATAAAAATATTCATCAGTCGCCTTAGTACCCATAACACAAGCTACGCTTACTTTGGGGCTAGATGGCGGAGTATGTATTGTCGTAGTATATATATATTTTTTTATCTGCATACCCTGTGCATTACCTCCCCACGCCACTGGTTGAGAGTGCATAAGCACCATAGTCCACCAATCCGCACTGGGCCAGCGTGGTGGACTACGGCCTTAACCCCTTCGCAATGTTAGAGGAGACCCGTGCCCGGTCGTGGGCCAGTAATGGGTCGATGTGATGATGATAAGAAGTATTTTGAGAAATGGTAATCACTAGTCCAATAAAGCAATACGGAACCGTCTAGAAAGAGAAGGAAATGTAAAAATCGCATTATCACGGAATTTGTATCACCCCCGGCCACTCCCTCGCCGTCTCATAACTCAGCCCCATAAAACGTTTTGTTTTTATTAAAGGAATCCCCGGACCAATTTATGGCACTCAAGGATATACTAATTTATGTCCCGGGCACAGTAACTATGGAATAGTGTGTTTTTTTTTGTTTTAAGAATATTTGCTGTTTTATTTAAATCGACGTTTGTGATTACACGTTTTGTAGCTAAGCTATATTCGTATAAGTTTTCAATTGCTTACAGACTTTATTTTTATTAGCTTCTTCAGAAATGAGAATTATTATTATATTGATGTCGAAAATGTATTTAGTATATTTCGATGTATAAGTTTTCTAGGGTTTCGTACCCTCTATTACTAAGATTCCATTGTCCGACCGTGTGTCTGCCTGACTGTCATCAAGCTGTAGGTATCTCGTAAACCGTGATAGTAAGAGAGTTTAAATTTTCTTTGCTCGGAGTATCTCTACGCGATAAAATCAGAAATGTGGAGATTCGTAGAAGAACCAGATTTACCGGCCCAGGACCGTGTATTGTGGAACTCCCTACAAAAGACCAATGTCCAGGAGTGGACGTCGATTGGTTGAGAAGATGATGATGATGATAACATATTTAATAAATTCTTCGCACCCTCATCCCTTGTCGACTTGTCCAAATTCCACCCTCAGATTCGCTACCTACGTAAATATCTATTATATATTCTCTAAATAATATAAAATGTACCCCTCGCAAAATCCCTGCGCATAATATAACAATGGTATTTTATTAGTTTGTTTACATTTAATTTTCTTTCAACCGCAAGGTATAATACAAGAATAATGTTTACGTAAATTGTTAAAAACATCATCCATTTATTTAGTAAACGCTAAGCAGTAAATAGTCATACTTTAATATTGAAAAGCACTGTTTTTTATTATTTACTAGTTTAGTTAGCCGTAAATACAATCTCACTTGGTGGTGAGTGATGATGTAGTCTAAGATGGTAGCGGGCTAACCTGTTAGGAAATATGGAAGTTATATTTAACTACATACTCCTAACCGGTTTCTACATAGTAGCGGAACGCAAAATTGCTTAGCGACATGTCTTTGTCGGTAGGGTGGTGACGAGCCACGGCCGAAAGACCAGACCAGAGATAATTATATTATTGATACTTTTTCCTAATGACAAAAATGTAAGATGGGAATAAATAAATAAATAAATAATTCAGAAGTAAAAAATTCCCAATTTGCCTATGCCGGTTATTGAACATGAGACCCCCAGGTTTAAACCATAGCGCTTACCAACTTTTATAAGTGATTTTTAAAAAGAAGAGGTCATAAATATTCATTACAATGAATAATATTATAAGAACACACAAAAATGGTCCTCTGTACGTATATATAAAAATAAACTTTTGACTTTGAAAACAATCAGTTGTTTAAGTCTGGGCTTTACCCAGACCCAAAATAACAACAACTTTCGTACTTTGAGGACAAATATTCTGGGAATTAAGTTTTACGTAGATGCTTAGGTCAATATACGGGCACCCTAAAACATTAAACCTAAATATACTTTCATAATTAAAGTAATGATACTTAAGTAAAAAGGAGTAAATTATTTTGTTCTAATATTAGTTCAGTGGATTCTTTGATTTAGATTTTTCCATTCTAGGTCTCCGGAGGTTAAGGAATGGATTCAATATTTTATAAAACTTGAGCTATGAGCTAATAGAAAATTTTTATCTTTGCCCGTCTGTTTATAGGTACTAATAATATATATTTTAAAAACAGTTTTTCTGTTTGTCCTAATTTTTGAGGACTATAGGAAAACTACGAAATTTTGTATGAAAATTAGTGTTAAGGTAGAAAGTTGAAATGCTAAAATTATTGGTATTGTTATTCATAAGAATTCTACCCCAAAAGGGTTAAATCGGGACTGTAAGTTTCTTTGTTAAAACGCGTTTATCTCCGCAACTGGCAGTGTGTCTTTGTAACTATTTGAGAAAACTTTTTTGCATTAAAACAATTCTTGAAGATTATGATTTTATTGCGAAGCGGTGATATCCCAGTGGATAGGACTACAACTTAACTTTCGGGGGGGCTGAGTTCGATTCCCATCACACACACCAATTTTTTTAAGTTATGTGCGTTTTAAGCAATAAAAATATCACTTGCTTCAACGGTAAAGTAAAACATCGTTATCAAACCTGCATGCCTGAGAGTTCTTCACAATGTTCTCAAAGGTGTGTGGAGTACACCAATACGGACTGGGCTAGCGTGGTTGGCTACGTCCTTAGCCTGTTCTCATTGTGGGAGGAGACCCATGCCCAGTTGTGGGCCTGATATGATGGTGATGATTTTGTTGACGTTATGTCTTAGAGGCTGGAAGTCGTCGAACGCTGGTGGGACGACTTCCAGCCTCCTGAACAAGCCGGTTTCCGAAAGGGCTTCAGTACCATAGACCACATACATACGCTGCGGCAGATTATACAGAAGACTCAAGAGTATAACCGGCCACTTAGCCACTTAACCTTGCTTAGCGTTTGTGGACTATGAGAAAGCCTTTGATTCGGTGGAAACCTGGGCTGTGTTAAGGTCACTGCAGAGATGCCGAATTGACTACCGGTACATCGAAGTTTTGAAGTGTTTGTACAAAAACGTCAGTCCGTATACAGGACCAGACTACGAAACCGATCCAACTGCAGCGAGGAGTGCGACAGGGAGATGTTATCTCCCCGAAGCTGTTTACCGCTGCGTTGGAGGACGTTTTTAAGCTTCTGGATTGGAACGGGCTTGGCATCAACATTAACGGCGAGTACATCACTCAACTTCGGTTTGCCGACGATGTAGTCATAATGGCAGAGACTCTGGAAGACCTTAATGCGATGCTCAATGACCTCAGCAGAGTTTCTCAACAGGTGGGCCTTCGTATGAACATGAGCAAGACGAAAATTATGTCTAACGCTCATGTTCCGCTCCACCCAATAATTGTTGGGAACTCTGCACTCGAAATTGTAGACGAGTATATATACCTAGGACACACTAGTATGTCCAATTTCGAGAAAGAGGTAAACCGCCGAATCCAACTCGGATGGGCAGCGTTCGGGAAACTTCGTGACATCTTCTCGTCCAAAATCCCCCAGTGCCTGAAGACTAAAGTCTTCGAACAGTGCGTGTTGCCAGTGATGACTTACGGATCAGAGACATGGTCGCTAACTATGGGCCTCATAAGAAGGCTCAGAGTCACTCAGCGGGCGATGGAGAGAGCTATGTTAGGAGTATCTCTACGTGATCAAATCAGAAATGAGGAGATCCGTAGAAGAACTAGAGTTACCGACATAGCTCAGCGAGTTGCGAAGCTGAAGTGGCAATGGGCGGGGCACATAGCTCGGAGAACCGATGGACGTTGGGGTCTTAAGGTGCTGGAATGGCGACCCCGCACCGGTAAACGCAGCGTAGGTCGGCCCCAAACGAGGTGGACAGATGAGATCAGGCGAGTAGCTGGGAGCCGTTGGAGGCAAGCGGCCCAGGACCGTGCATTGTGCAACTCCCTACAAAAGACCTATGTCCAGCAGTGGACGTCCATTGTTTGAGATGATGATGATGATGATGATATGTCTTAGAATTATGATTTAAACTGACTGTCGCCCGCGTTCAATCCTTTCATCTTTTAACTAACTCCATGCCAAAAACCAAGTTGATTGTGACTTAGTTAGGGCGTGAAGGAAAAACCAACGCACTTTTGCATTTGTAATTTAAGTTTGCGAGGTATGTCGTAATATAAACTCGCATTTTAAAATAATACTGCTCTAAGCAATGCTAGTAATAATGCGTTTTTGATACTTCAATTTATTAGCCGTGTACACGGTTTCTGCATGATCTTAATTATTCTGTGAGAAAACCATCATTTAAGCACACTTCAATGGGTTTACGTTCTTTATAAAATTACCCGTAGATTTTAGTTTGCGGTTAAAAGTTTGAACGCTCCTTTTACAACAATTTTATTCATCCGTATTCCACCGAGAAAGTTAGTGTTTGTTGTTGGGAGTGAAATCGCTTAATATCTGAAGATTCCGAGTTAAGAACACTGCCCGCTTTGCAAGTTTTTGTTTACTAAGAAAACATTGTTTGCACAGTATTATAACAGTTTAGTAATCGTACAGTTTAGCATAACGCTTTAAATCGCTAGCAACTGTTGCTAATCTGAAACTATATTTTTTGAATTCCTTTACATTTCTCATCTTTCATTATTATCTATGGATTTTCCCTTTGTGTCTTTGGTTGCCTGGAAGAAATCGCTATGCCGCGATGAGGCCACCAAATTGTACTCTCTCGCTCTATGTGTATATCTCTGTAAAATTTTTTCTTTGGTGTACAATAAAAGTGTATTCATTCATTCATTCATACCAAGCCATTACCTTCCCGCAACAGGTCTGCTCACACAAATGGTTGAAGGACGTAGTCCACCACGCTGGCCCAGTGCAGATTGGTGGACTCCACGCACCTTTGAGAACATTATGAACAACTCTCAGGTATGAAGGTTTCCTCAAGATGTTTTCCTTTACAGTTGAAGTACTTGCTATTTTTATAACTTTAAACGTACAAAACGTAGAAAAGTAAGCGTGCCCCAGAAGTCAGTTTATGGCCCGTTTTTTACCAATTACATTTGATCTACGCAAGTTGCTAATCTTGAATTTGCCCACTGTATATTTGTTAAACTGTTGCATGGTTTTATATACTTGTCTTACAACATTGTCTTCCATCGGAGCTTAGCAGCATCATACTACCTGGAAAAGAATAAAAATAATTAAAATCAATGCAAAATTTAGTACCTACGTAACTTTATGATTAATAATGTCATGATCACGATTTTGGCTATAGTAAAAATTGGAGAGACAGTTTTAGAAATGCAGCCAATCAATGTGTTTTTTAAAAGTTTGGTGATAATGTATTATTTAAAAAATTCAAATGAGTAATTTACCAAATTCTAAAAAATGAATCTTTGTGTGGTAGCTCTCTTTCAATTTATTTTTTTGTAACTGGTTGCCATAGCAGCGGCAATAGAAACACCTACACCAGAAAATTTAAACTCATCCCAATTACGTTCATGGGATACAGTCCGCTGACAGATTTATTTTACTTATTTATTTTATTAACTCATTACACATAATATACATCACAGGTCTTAATTTAAAGGTGTAAGCATAAACTCAAAAGAATTTTTCCGTACACCTAGCCGTTGACAAATTTTTGCTTTGTTAGTCTAATATATTAATAAATTAACATTCACAATTAATGCTACAAAATTATTCTTATTGTTATTATGTTATTATGTTACTTATTCACATTACCATGCATATACATAGACATACGGAAGGGGGAGGCTTAGTAATAAGGCCCTTTAAAATAGGAAAGATAGTAGCGAAGCACAAATTGCTTTAAAAACACCATTTCAAAATTTTATATTCAGCAACCATCGTAGCTTGGCCGATTTTTTTAAATCTTATATATTATACTAATGTGGGTGTTTACTTTTCTAAGTGTTTACTTTTGACAACCCTATTGAAGATAAAAGACCGACACGCGCATTTAACCAACACAACGTACTGTACGCAACGCATACTTAATAAAGTGACGGGAGTCATTTTAATTTTGCATGTCATGTTAGTGTATCTGATTTCTTTCTTATATAAACCTTTATATAAACCTGATTCGAATTCCGTCCAATAATTTCCGCAAGTTTTATTTTAAATTGAGTTAAGTAATTGAAAACCTGTGTCTCTTCTGTTAAAGTCAGTTGTCAAGTACTAGAATGGGTTGTAAATTTTTACGGCCTACTTGAGAAAAATCCTTCGCCTTAAGATAACGTAAGCCCGGGCTAACATTTCGTAACTAAGTTAAAGTGTAGGTATAATCTCGAGTCACAAATTAAGCTCTCTCATAAAACTGGTCCTGAAATCCGACCTCCCGCGGGGGGATCCCTTTGCAAACTAATTTACTGCTCTGTAACGAACAATCTTGGGTTTTATGGCAAATTGAAAAGTGCCCAACTCCTCATTCCAAATTGAAAAGTTACGAAAATCAAAGATGCACTTTTTACATTGTATCTTAATAGATCAATTGTAAGAACTAAAAGATTTAACTGAACTTAATACCTCAAGTACCTAATGAGTAAAAAAAAGTATCAAAAATTATCTTCAAAAAGTACCATTATTAATATTACGACGTTAAGTGTTGCTAAATAGAGACTATTTTGTTTTTATTTTATTACACTTAACAAATTTTTTACGGTCGCTAGAACATTAATAGATGAACATTTTATTTTACAGAGCGCAATGAGACACAATAATTTTAGAATAACATTGGTATGCAAAGGCGGTCTTATTGCTAAATCAATCTCATTGCAGACAACCCTTGAGGAAAGTAATCTAATATTACAAATGGTAGCAGCGCAATATATAAAATATACCCGGGTTATAGGGAGGTCCCAGTTTGGTCCCCGGCATAGGAAATATAGGAAATTATAATTTCTGAATTTTCTCTGGTCTGGTCTGGTGGGAGGCTACAGCCGTGGCTAGAAACCACCCTACCGACAAAAAAAAAATCATTTTATTTCAGGTCGGGACCCATATACAAAATTGAGAGGTTAAAACAAAATAAATTATAAAAGAGAGATTTTAAAAATAAATAAATAAAGAAGAAAAAAAACTTCAGTTAATTAAAATACAGAATTAAAATTAGAACAAATGAAATACGTGCCGCTAAGCGATTTAGCGTTCCGGTACGATGTCGCGCAGAAACCGATTAGGGGTACATATTTAATATTACTGCCATACCAATAACAGGTTATGCCGTTACCATCTTAGAACCAGCAGGTGAGATTGTATTTAAGGGCTAACTTGTAATGGAATAAAAAAAACATGATTATGACACGTTTAGAATCACAGAATCGATTTCTATTTCATCGTACAATTTATAAACATAATTAGGAATCTCCGAAGTCCTCACGATTTCATAGTTAATACACCTGAATCGTTTTTCCTTTTACGTTGTCTTGAACTTAGAGCTTTCACCAAATAGGTACGTTATATTCACTAAAATCCTAATTCATTCGATTTATTCTGGCGCATAAATCTCTTGAAATTACGACCATTTACGGTTTAACGCTTTAAAACCGTATCATCAAGCGCTCGTAGATCACGCTAGATGGCGTTAGCATTCAAAACAAACAAATCACCGCAGTCGGCCGCTGACCTCGCGGTGATGTGGACGTTATTTATGCGTTTAGCTTGTTGTTTTATTAGATACATTTACAAATTACATTCGCGGGTTTAACGTATCTTTTAGAATTTATCTTTGGCACATTTTTTATTAATAAAACAAAAAATCGCTATACATATTTTTTTATTCAATGAAAGTATTTGAAAATCATCATTATAAGCCCATTAGGTATGTTTTATCATAGGAGAGAGGGTTTTGGAGCATAGGCCTGCCATGCAGCCCCAATGTCGGTTTGTGGGCTTTAACTATTATAACCACATGGTAATAATCATAACCAAAGTATGAATGTGGAAATAGTCAGTTTCCAGGCTAGTATTGAAAAAATTTAACTGAAATTATATTTTCGAATTGAAATACCTAATAATTCTCGGCCAGACCATGGAATCGAACCTCTGTGACCTGTAATTGTCACCAACGAGGTAGATAGTAATAAAAAAGTTTCTACACACTAGAACTGTTTTAAATTGTTCCAATGAAACGAGTCTTTGCAGGAAATCATCATTTCATCTAGGCCGGCACTTTGAATTATGGACCAAAAATGTATGAATAGTATTTTCTTGAGAACGAAACCTGGAAGCCTGAGAATGCCTTACTAGGCGATTGTCTACTATTTCGCATTTGGCCATCTTGGACCACCTTTCTCAATTTGAGAAGAGTCCCGTGTCCTATAGTGAGCTGTTGAAATGACGATGAAAACTATTTCTTAATTAATGTTTCTATTGGACACTGCACTATTTTACCACCAAAATAAGGTTATAAACCTTTTAGCGAATAGGTTTAAAGACCTCGTGTTATGTTAGTACTTAATCAAAACAGATAATAAAGATAGAGATGAATTCGAAACGGTTATCCTAAAGTGCATTTACCATAATGTAGTGAATGTAGTCGACTACGGAATTTTATAAGCTGGTGTGGAGTTGTTTAGGCTGCTTGCATACTGTACGTTTTTCAAGCAGTTACCTGACGTTTTTTTATTGCTATTTTTTATTCATCTTTATCATATCAACCCATTACCGGCCCACTACAGGGCACAGGTCTCCTCCCACAATGAGAAGGGGTTAAGGTTGTAGTTTACCACATTGGCCGAGTGCAGATTAGTGGACTTCACACACCTTTAAATATACTACAACAATACAAACATCGACATCTAGCCCCAAACTAAGCATAGCCTCTGTTATGGGTAATAAGATGACTGATGAATATTCTTGTAAATAATAGATACATAAATACTTATAATATACAGATTAACACCTAGACACTGAAATATATTCATTTTCATCACACCAACGCTTTCCAGTTATGGGAATCGAACCCACGGCCTTTGACTCAGAAAGCAGGGTCGCTGCCTACTGCGCCAGTCGGCCGTCAAAAACATTATGGAGAAATCTCAGGCATGCAGGTTTCCTCACGATGTTTTCCTTCACCGTTGAAGCAAGTGACATTTTAATTGCTATAACAAAAAGCACATAACTTAGGAAAGTGATAAGTGCGTGAGATTCTAATGCTCCCCCGAAAGTGCCGTCGAAGTCCAACCCACTATTACGCTATCACCGCTTCGTAATAATCTTTATTTTTGTTTATTCTACTAAAAGTTAGACTGCAAGCTCTGTGGTTCGTGGAAGTCAAACATGCTAATGAGCTAACATGCCAGAACTAGATCAGACCAGAATTCAGAAATTATAAATTACCAAATTGCCCCTATCGGGGATCGAATCCGGGTCCTCTCAGACTTGAACATCAGCGCTCACCGTTGCGCCAGCAACCTCTTCAAATCTCCCGTTATAATCAGGAAAGTTGCTAAAGCTCATATCAAAGTTAACTTACCTTCACTTGGAGAAGATATCAATTTTATCAATTTAAAATGGATATACTCGTATTTTAAATACTGATATAAATGCATACACTAATGTGGCCAGAAGGAGAGCCGTAGCTTGGTCAAAGGTTCAAATCCTGTCGGTTCCTAAAATTGTTATATGCATTCTAAGTTTATAAAATAAAACGATTATGTTTGTTAAGCAAAGTTGATCCAATTGGTAGAGCAATTTAAGCCAGCCCAGTCATCAAGTCCGTCCAAGACTAACGTGGTGGACTTCTCGTTGTATGAGGAGACCCGTACTCTGGTAGCGGGTTGATGAAGATGATAGAGCGTCACATAGCTAATGGTATCCGTGTGTAGAAAGCCTTAGCACAAACGCCCCGTGTGGCTCCACTACCAGACCGCTATTACAGTGTTAAGCATGAAGAATGTCTAATGAAGCAGGGTTAAGGACACACTTATTGCGAATGTGCATTTCGTCTGGCGGCGGTGGTGTTCTTGGGTAAACAGTTTTATTTTCTTGGCCACTCTAAGCGGCAGTTAATCTTATACTAATATATAAAGCTGAAGAGTTTGTTTGTTTGTTTTAGACGGCCGATTGGAGCAGTGGGCAGCGACCCTGCTTTCTGAGTCCAAAGGCCGTGGGTTTCCGATTCCCACAGCTGGAAAATGTGAGTGTGATGAACATGAGTGTTTTTCTGTGACTCAGTGTTCATATGTATATTATGCATTAAAATATTCTTCAAATTCAAATTCAAATTACATGTATTTCATGTATAAGCACTTTGGAAACGTCAAGTATGTCTGTTTGTAGTGACTCTACCACCGGTTCGGAAAGCAGATTCTACCGAGAAGAGCCGGCAAGAAACTCAGTAGTTGCTCTTTTCTAAAAGCCATCTTAGTGCCCTTAACACAAGCTACGCTTACTTTGGGGCTAGATGGCAATGTGTGTGTTGTTCTTGTATATTTATTTATTTATATACTTAAACGCGTTGATCTCAGGAACTACTTGTCCGATTTGAAAATTTCTTTAAGTGTCGGTTAGCCCATTTATCGCGAAAGTATATATTATCACGCTAAGACCAATAGGAGCACAGCACCAAAGAAGATTGATTTAACATCGGGGTTTTTTTTTGTCCTTTTGAGAGCTACCCTGTGAGCTGCGTAAAGGGTAAAAGTTTTGATAAAATCATGTATGACAAAGTTATCCCCCTTTAAAAGTTCTAAGAAAAAGTCCGGAACAGTATATGTCTATCTTTTAAGGTTGACTTACACGCGGATGAAGTCTCGAGGGACCGCTAGTGACATTTAATATAGAATCGCAAAATATCATCCATATTCAACTGGTATACTCAATTTGATGACTTATTTTATAGTGTAATGACTAGCTGTTGCCTGCAACTTCGCCCGCTTGTTTACAATTCTTTTCCCATAGTTGAGAATGCTCCGTAAGTTTTCGTTCACGTAACCATATTTTGTACACACTGAATGAAATAGGTACGATAGGTTCAGTGGCGTGCATACAGGGTTTGCACAGGGTATGCCCTAAGCGGTTAGATGTTATAAAACGAAAATAATCTCTAATACGAGTTACAATAAACTTAAGGGTAAGAATATTAAGACTTATAAAGAAAGAAAGAACAATCGTCTTTAGTATAACACATATGTGTAAAAGTTACATTTGGGTCATAATTCTGTTAAAGTAAAAATAAATGTGATAAAGGAGCAGGCTCAGTATAGCTGCATTCTAAAAAGCGTAGCACTGGTTTTCAGCCAGTTCCCTTATCTTCTAAATGACATCGTGAGATGGCGAAAACAAAAAAAAAAAAACACCCGGCTAAGTTTGTTGTGGGCTTCTTCTTAGACCGGGACGCGTTTGGAACCCTCGTAGCTTTAGTTTTAAGTTTACGAATGTGGTTATCGCCATCATCTCACTACCGTGTAATTCTTATGTACGCATCAAAAGTGCCACCTGTGGGCCTACTTGAATAAAGATATTTTTGACTTTGACTTTTTGACTTCGTCGTCACTGAATCCTCGCGACCAAACAATACCAAAAAAACATAAAAAGGGACAATAACATAGAATATAATGTGTAAACAAACGAAAGATATTTTTTACATTAACACAAGCTTATTAACCCCTGAAGGACATCATTAAAAAAAAATCATCAAAATCTAAGTAAGCGGTAAATAATAAAAATAAAACCACAATCAAAAGAAATAAAAAAAACGTGTGAGCCGTCACGGGACGCCTGGCAAATGTGAAACATCGAAATTGTTTTCTATAAGTTATATAAACAGGTTCGACAGGAATCAGATATTGCATAATGAAAAGTTAAAGCATTACAAATTTTTTTCACATATAAAAAAAAAATACAACCGATATATATAGGATATAATAACCTCTCCTTTTTGTAAGCCGGTTAATTGACTGTTTTATTACAAAATTAATATTCATTTTTATTTTTACATACGAAATACAAAAAATCAATCATATAGCGTGGCGAAGCGTCGCCACGGCCTGTATCGCCACGCCAACAATCAGGTTTACCCTCTGCCTATAGATGTTTCACATAAAAAGAAATGCCTACTATTATATAAAAAAAAAAAACAAAAAATATGAAACTAATAAACATGAAAAACTAAAATCTAAAATCAAATTTAAAATCGAGTGTAACGTGTCTTTAGTGTACATAAAGGAAAAGTAAATATTTTTTTATTTTTATTTATTAGTGGTCATTGAGATTTTTTGTACAATAATTAGAATTATATTATATATTATATATTTTTTAACTCTTTTTGCAGACGTTACATAAACAGCCTACCCTTAAGTGTTTAGGGCTCGTACTGGAGATTTCTCCATTTTATGTCATCTGCATACCCTATCACCTTATCGCGATCTCCAGAACGAAATCGAACGAATCTATAGAGACTTCTTACAGGCAAACATCACGAGAAGTTGACATAAGGTTCAAGATAATATATACAATAAATATAGCATATTTATTGAATAAGATTTGTCAACAAGCCCATAATGATGTTATCGCGTCTCAAATTATTGACTGAGTCGTGACTGACAAGATATTTATGAACCATTACTTACTTACTGTTACTATGATATTTTATTGTTATTATGTTGTTCATACTACATATCCAGTTAGGTCAGATCAATCTACACACATACAACGTGAAAATGAAAACCGAAAAATGATTCGTAGGCTTTAGAGGTGCTGTCTCTGAGACTTATCTGCGAAACCAAAAACCTAATAGTTTTTGAGTAAACCACTGCCATAGTTTTTACTGTAATTAATTATTGTGATAATTAAGTTTCATTTGCTATACTCCGCGAAAAGGAGGAGAATCTGTATGGTGTAATTTATAATTTCTTCAATCCTTATACTCCACACCAAACAGATCTTCGGCAATGTACCTCCAACGCACGTTTCGCTCCGAAGCGTCCTCAGGAGACGTTGACTGTTGGGTTTGCCGAGGTTCTGTTCAGCGTCTGGGATGTTCGCTCAGGAGCGAATCGATGATTTTTACGCCATTATAAGGAAAAAGACGGCATCCATCCTGACAAGGTTGCGGTCGAGCTCAAACAGTATCCTGAATATGTTAGCGGGAAAGTTTGATTCACCTATCTTGCAACACTTCATGTCGGTGCTTGTACTTGTAAGATGTATTACTAACAAAGGTGGACCTTAGTTGTCTTAATAAAGAGAGATTATATTATTATTATTATTATTTACAATGAACTGATTTTTTCTTAAACAAGATTCATTGTAAAGTCAACATCTCCAAACGTGCGTAGAGGGTACATTGCGAAAGATTCTGTGTGGAGTGTAAGGATTGAAGAAATTATAAATTACACCACACAGATTCTCCTAATTTTCAAGTATAGCTTAATTTACATAACATATCATGGAATTCCGCATAGTAACGCCTGCTTCTATCAGATGTGTGTAGCGTTTTGATCTATATTTATTTTTTATATTTGTATAGACAATAGAATCACTGCAAGCTGGTAGTAAACAGAGTAAGGGTGGCAGCCATTTAAATAATTAAGCCATAATGGTAATGACCTATAGGCGCGTGTGCGAGGGTTAGAAAGTAAAGGTTCGGTGAACGGGGAAATAACATGTGTCATTTTTTAATTAGTTTTGTCAATTTAGTGTTTTACATTGTACTTTTTATAAGACTTAATGATAATTAATGACAGTCGTTCCGGACATTTTGTTTTTGTAACGATGTTCAATAATGATAACGGCACAGAATTGAGATCATACAGAACCCTCATTCATCATTATCATCATATCAATAGACGTCCACCGCTGGACATATGTCTTTTGTAGGGAGACTGTTGTGCGCTTAATAGTATGAAGTCTACCAACGCTGCGATTACCAGTTCGGGCCATTCGAGCACCTTGGGACCCCAACGTCCATTCTTTCTCCGAACTATGTGCCCGGCCCATTGCCACTTCAGCTTCGCGACTCATTGAGCTATGTCGGTAACTCTGGTTCTTCTGCAAATCTCCACATTTCTGATTTGATAGCGTAGAGATACTCCGACCATAGCTCTCTCCACTGCCCACTGAGTGACTCTGAGCCTTCTTATGAGGCCCATGTATCTGAACCATAGGTCATCACTGGCAACTCGCACTGTTTGAAGACTTTACTCTTCAGGCACTGAGGCATTTTTGACGAAAAGATTTCATGAAGTTTCCCGAACGCTGCCCATCCGAGTTGGATTCGTTGGTTCACCTCCTTCTCGAGATTAGACCTAGCTAACTGGATCGTGTCTCCTAAGTACACGTTTAACCCTCATATTGTCGTAATTTATTTATTTATTTATTAAATACAGTTTACAGGCATTGTGCCCAAAAACAGTGAATACGCCCCGAGCACGTCTCACTTTTACCCGCGGTTATGTTGTTAGCTCACAAACTAGAGGTAAAATAATACCCGCCTGTTCGAGAAACACTACTAAAGTGGAGTGGTTTTTGATGCTTCAATGTTAGTCGTGTACACGGTTTCTGTATGTTCTTAATTCTGTGAACTGAGGTTTTTTTTTATTGTAATAATTGAAGGACCAGGCAGACGGCCCACTTCATGGTAAGTGGAAACCATCGTCTATAATCAGAGCAACAGTTCGCAAGGAACACGTTATAGTAATAATTGACGGATTAATCAGTATTTGTCAACCTCCTCTATGTGGCTTTAAGTTGGAGGTCCCGGGTTCGATTCCCGGCAGGGGAGTTCCCGAGAGGGGAGGGGTAGTACTTCCCCGGAAGAGCTCTTCCACTAAAAGCTCTACCACTACCTTCCCACTAATGTTATAAATGCGAATGCAGTATTTTACAATTAAGTAGAAACAATGTAACATAAACACGAACAGCCTTCCCCATTAGACGCGTGCCTGTCAAATGTTATGGATCATTGGATCGGGCAATGTTGAAATTATGCCTTATAAAATATTTCATTTCCACAACGCTGATACACATTACCGAAGACACATACCGTGGAAAGTTGTTAGAAAAAAGTATAATGCAGCAATATCAAGAAACACATGCAGAACCTAGCAGGCTCAAATCCTGATGGATCCAAAAAAAAAAATTAATTAATCCAAGTGTACGTAAAACATGAATAAAAAATTAATATATTGTAACTCTCGTATTTTGTTAAAGCGCTAAAGCCGCGATTGCCAGAGAGTCACAGGTTCGAATCCTGTTAGTTTTAAATCAACAATTTCTATTTTTAGGACAAGAACTCAGGACAAGAAGACAAAAACTCTTTTACCATCTTATGCAACAATCAATTAGTAAATTAAACTATGAATATTGCGAGCCTTTATTTGACTTGCCATTTATGTAAGTTCGGATGGAATCTTGCAACTCAATTTTCTTCAAGGTATCAACAAATTGAGCAAAAATTTTGTATACACGTTCAGTTTGGATGACAATGCATGGTAAACTGAGTGACGTCATTCTAAATCCAACATGGCGGCTCGGCATTGTTTTAATGTAAAACTTTTGATGAATAAAAACGAGTACAATAATAAAAAAAACAAAAATTGCCTGTTCCCCCCAACAGGTAGGAGATAAAATTATATCCCCCGATTATATTCCCTGACAAGGGATATAAATAACGTGTTCACCTACTAAAGCACGGGAACATGGAATAGGAGAAGTTTACCCCCGTTTAATATTACACATATAATATTATTTGGATATTATTTGTGTAATAATAAACGGGAGGGTTATTTCCACTTGCGCCATTGCGCGCCGTTGATAGAGCTGTGGGAGAAGATACATTTTTATCCAATCGGGGGGAGATAGTTGTCTCTTGCCTATGCTAGCCGTACAGCGATCTCTTCCAGGCAACCAAATGCCTATCTTTGTTCCCATTATATCATTGTTCCACGCCTATTTCGTTAATGAGCGTTCAAGTATCGGGGAGTGGTTCCGTGCCTTCAAGGTGGGTCAGGGGCCGTTAATACCCGACTCTTGTGAAGGAGGGTTAAGTATCCCGTTACCCATTATTGTCAAATATATAAAGAGCAAAACAAAAGAAGATGTCGTCTTGGAGAAGATTTTAATTAAACGAAAGTGTGAACACGATGCTTATAAACTTTTTGTATCACAAAGCAAGCTATCGCTTTACTTAGATGAGAACCTCTGGCCGCTGGGAATTATTTTCAGACGGTTTGTGCACTTTAAACTGAGACGCTCTAACGACACACCTGCTACGGAGGTGTTATCGAAAAACTTGCAAACTGGGAATGGCCCTAACATGTAGAATAGTAACATTCAACTGTAAGAGTGTGAAGCGCTCTTCAGATGGCATACGCGAGTTTTGTAAGACAGCTGATATAGTAGCGCTGCAAGAAACGTGGCTGCTGCCAGACGAGTTGTCTTTCCTCGAGACGCTGAGTGACGACTTCAGCTCGACAGGTGTGTCAGCGGTGGACACCGCGGCAGGCATGTTGCGTGGAAGACCGTACGGCGGAGTCGCGCTTCTATGGAGACGTAGTGCATTTCAAAATGTGTCTATTGTGCAGTGTCATAACTCGCGTATTTGTGCTATCAGAATAGTGTTACCGGAGAAATCGTGTATAGTTATGAGTGTATACATGCCTACGGATGCAGTGGCTAACCTAGCAGAATTTACTGATGTACTGAGTTCGGTAAATGCGGTTATTGACACTTACAGTGAGAGTTGTGTTTTTATATTAGGGGACTACAACGCACACCCTACGGAGAGATTTTATATCGAACTGTCTCAGTTCTGCATAGAGCAAGAGTGGACTTGTGTAGATGTCGAAATGTTAGGTTTAATGTCGGATACCTACACTTTTATAAGCGAAGCCCACGGCTCCAAGCGATGGCTTGATCATTGCGTAGCTACTAAGGCAGCTATAGCGTCTGTGAGTAATGTTTATGTGTTGTTTGATATTATGTGGTCTGACCATTTCCCTCTGGTGGTAGAATGTAATTTAAATGTGTTACAACCAAAGAAACCTCTAAATAACACCTCTCTAAATGTAATCACTTGGGGTGAGAGAGGTCAAGAGCAGATCCATACATACCAGAGAGAATGTCATGAAAGGCTTAGACTTATAGACTTTCCGCATGAGCTTCGTGAGTGCTGCGACCGCACCTGTAGTGATCCTAAGCATGGAGTCGCTATTACAAAGTTGTACGGTGATATCGTCCAGGCCCTTCGAGATTCCTCGGTGGCGAGTAGAGAACCCATCGGCAAGCGTAGAATAAAAAAGACAGTGATAGGCTGGAATAAACACGTAGCTGAAGCACACGGGCAGGCGAGGCAAAAATTTTTGTTCTGGTTATGTTACGGTAAGCCAGCTACTGGACCGATTTATTTGGAGATGGCGGAGGCCAGAAGAGTTTTCAAAGCACGTTTAAAATGGTGTCAAAACCACCAAGATCAGATTAAAATGGATATTCTGGCCTCACATCATTCTAGAAATGATTTTAGAGGATTTTGGAAACATACCAATAAATTAAATTATAGGCCGTCTATACCCGTGAGCGTCAGTGGCGTGAGCGAGCCTGGCGAGATTGCTAATGTTTTTAAGGAACACTTTTTCGTAAAATCGCCATTGGGGCCCTCTCATTCGATGCCTAATGTTGAGACCGGCAGGGTAGTGGGTATTCAATTTCAGTGTAAAGAAGTAGCAAGTATAATTAAACGCATGACCAGAGGTAAATCCCCAGGCCATGACGGTCTCAGCATTGAGCATTTACAATATGCTGGGCCACATGTACCGCGGGTTTTGACGATGCTGTACAACGTTTGTATAAGCCACAGTTTTATGCCTCAAGAGATGATGCGTACGATAGTTGTGCCTATAGCGAAAAATAAAACGGGGGACCTATCCGATAAAAACAACTATAGGCCCATCTCATTGGCTACCGTCATCTCAAAGGTATTTGACAGCTTGCTAAACACTCTCTTAAACAGGATAATTATGCCACATGACAACCAATTTGGATTTCGGCCTGGTTTGTCAACAGAGAGTGCTGTGTTGGGGCTAAAGCATGCTGTTACGTACTATGCGAGGCGGAAGACTCCGATTTACGCCTGTTTTCTAGACCTGTCGAAGGCATTTGACTTGGTTTCGTACGATGTATTATGGAAAAAGATGGAGGAAGCAAATATACCTCCAGAACTTACCAATATTTTTAAATATTGGTATCAAAACCAAGTCAACAATGTCCGATGGGCAGGCGTTCTTTCGAATTCGTATGGGTTGGAGTGCGGGGTGAGGCAGGGTGGTTTATGCTCGCCGACTCTCTTCAACCTTTACATGAATGAATTGCTTTGTGAGCTCAGCAGCACCAGGGTTGGCTGCTACATAGATGGGGTTTGTTTAAATAATATAAGTTACGCCGACGATATGGTGCTGTTGAGTGCATCGGTCTGCGGTCTCAGGGTACTGATGGCTATTTGCGAGGCTTATGTAGAAAGACATGGACTTACCTACAATACAAAAAAGAGTGTGGTGATGGTCTTTGAGGCTGAGGGTAAGACACCGAATAAAGTACCTCCTATTTTGATCAATGGGGTAGTATTGGAGAGAGTTTATCAATTCAAGTATCTCGGGCATATTTTGACTCCTGGCCTCAAAGATGATGCTGACATCGAAAGAGAACGGAGAGCATTGTCAGTGAGAGCAAATATGCTGGCTCGCAGGTTTGCGCGGTGTACCAACGCCATTAAAATCACGTTGTTTAAATCATATTGTATGACGTTCTACACGTGCAGCCTGTGGGCTAAGTATTCTCAAAAATCGTATAACGCGCTCCGTATACAGTATAATAATGCCTTTAGGGTGCTGTTGAAGTTGCCCCGCTTTTGTAGTGCATCGGGGATGTTTGCGGATGCACAAGTTGACTGCTTCTTCGCCACAATGCGCAAAAGATGTGGCGCCCTGGTGCACAGGTTGCGGGGTAGCTCCAACAGCATCCTAAAGATGATCGCCAGCAGGTTGGACTGCAGATATGTGAATCACTGCTGTGCTATTTCAAATGGACTAGAACGGCGGTGATTCGCATATCCCTCTCTTATACGTAAGTTACTAACATAGGCTAAGTATTTACTAACAAAATATGAGCTGTATTTGATGCTTGAAATAAAATTATTATTATTATTATTATTATTATTATTAATTACTTGTTTTGCCCTCAAAGTTATAATTTTCCGTGTTTCTACCAACGCCGTATTCCAGTTATTTATATATCTACTGCCGTCTTCAGACAATAATTATCCCCAGTGGCGTGCACTTCATACATGCACAAAAGCTCTGCCTATCCAAAAATTTTGTTTAACTTATTAATGCGAAGGATTTTTCCATTTTGTGGCATCTTCCTTCTTTATGGCCAGTTGAATAACTGGCCTGGCCTCATCGGTCACGGGCGAGAAGCAAAAACACGCTAGCCTGCTCCAATGCGAGTTGGTGGGCTTTAAAATTACCACCACGTGTTAAATCATTACTAACATTTTTTCTACACAACGCATACTTTAACTGCCGAAGTAGACACTTTTTTTATGACGACCTTATGGCGCAACGCTGAGTGAGCGCTGTGAATTTAAGTAGGCAGTCCCGGGTTCCGGAATTCCCAGCAGACATAATTTGTGAATTTATAATTTCAGAATTTTCCCTGGTCTTGTCTGGTACTGGCTTTGGCCGTGGCTGGCCTACCGACAAAGACATGCCGCTAAGCGATTTAGCGTTCCGGTGCGATGTCGCGTAGAAACATTTTAGGGGTACGACTACCTTACTTACTATGCTTCTCGATAGAATCTGCCTCCGGAACCGGTGGTAGAGTCACTAAACACAGACATACTTGACGTTTCAATAATGCTTATATTAAGCCTACTTGAAATAAATGAATTTTGAGTAGCAATTTGAATATTGAATTTAAATTTGAATTTTGAATTTTGAATTTTGAATTTTGTCTTTTGAATTTAAATTTTACTCCCTTACAGCTAAGCCCGTTAACATACTAGGCTGCATCATTCCTTCTGGGAAGTATACAACGGGTTCCCAAGACGTCCAATAAAGCCAACGAGAGGGACATGCCGTGGTGGTTTTTAGTTCGGGTAAACGAGTCCCACATAACCTCTGCCCTGCCCAAAAGGACAGAGGTAGCCATAAAGCTTTTCCACCAGGCCAAAAAAAAAAAGGCTGCATCATTCCTTACCACCAGGTGAAATTGCAGTCAAGGGTTAACTTGAGCGGAATAAAAAATAAAATTAAGCAAAAGCACAGATTTTTCTACGTTTCAAAGTATTAGTTTTACTAGCGGATTTTGGCCAAGCACTAGTTTGCAATGGACGCCGTCCAAAGTATGTGCGGCCGGGAGCCAAACTAGTTTAATCAGAGCGTTTGGACATGTGCTTTAACGAGCCAAATTCACCCGCCACGCTAACACGGTTACTCTTTTTAGCTCAACAGTGGCGAAATCAGAATTGTTCTCATTTAGTATTAATACTTTTGCTCACCTGTCTGGCACATTGGTGAGTGCTATCTTGTGAGTGGAAGTCCCGTCTTCAAATTAAAAAATTAAATCTCCGAATCTTACCGGAGATTTTCTTAATTTTGTCCCATCTGCATACCCTGTGGATACCGCCTATGCACGCCACTGCTCACATATTCTTATGCAAGCATTAGAAGCGTCATTTGTCTGTAATGATAAGGCAGGCTCAAAGACAAGATGGCGGTTGCACAACTCAAGCCTTATTAGGTCAAGGTGTGCCCGCTCCAGTCGGCCAGCGATTTGGGTCAACGATGTTTACGAAACACAGAATTCTTTTAAATTGAATCAAACTTTCTATGTTTTATTTCGGTGCACATAAAAGTATGTAGTAAAACTTTAAACTGCCAGAGAATTAGAAAAGAATTAAATGTTAAACATTCGCTTCTCGTGTACCGGCGTCAAACTTTGTGGGCAGCGAACCTGCTTTCTGAGTGGGTGGGTCCAGCTCAGTGGCGTACAGTAGGTACGAGGTGTAAATACATAAGGGTAGGCTTTTTATAATTCTCACAATGCCTTTCCTTAACTTTTTTTTAACAAATAAAAAAAAAAAAAAAAGTAATGACAGTGTATAGTCAGTACATATTTGAAAATTTAATGTACGTTCATAAAAACAACAAAAAAAATGTGACTGCAATAATTTAAACATTAGAAGTAAGAATAAACTTACAGTGCAATATACTAGGTTACATAAAATTCATAATTCGTTTAAAGGAAATTGCATACAATTCTACAATAAACTACCAATTGTCATCTTGGAGATGTCTCTTAAAAAGTTCAAAGTTTGTATTAAACGTAAGCTTATAGAAAAGTCCTATTATAGTATAAAGGACTACGTAAACGATAAAAAAGCTTGGATGTAAATTATTGCTCTAACCTTTGAGAATGTATGTAGATTTCTCAGACATGCGTTTCCTCATGATGTTTTTCTTCACCGTTGAAGCAAGTGATATTTGAATTTTTTAAATCGCACAAAATTTGGAAAAAAAGTTCGCGTTGGGTGCTGGGTTTCGAACTCGGCCCCGCGAAAGTGAAGTCGAGCTGCTACCCAATGCGCTATCACCGCTTTATATCCTCATATCTGTATATAATAAGTATTTTTTTATAAAACTATACATCAATCATATTAGTACCCCTAACACAAGCTACTCTTACTTTGGGGCTAGAGGGCGCTGTGTTTATTGTCGTAGTATATTAAGTTATTATTTATTTAATTGTTCTCAGCTGAATAGTGCTTTTTGTGACGAGCTGGTCGCAAGAAGGTCTTCCGCCATACTTCTGCTTATTACAGACCCAAGCAACTAAGCCTCAGGATAATGGAAATGTTCCATGCATGCTCTGAGCAGTGTAGCTTTGTTTAGCAGTGGCATGCATGAGGTTTTTGACCAGGGTATGCATAAAAAAGCCTTCTCCTTTATGAGACATACAAAATTTTAGGGTAGGCAGTGCTTTGGTGCACATATGAAGTGCACGCCACTGCTGTTTGGAGGCGATGAATTTCTAAATAATCAACATCTGCATGGTTCGCGAATCATTAGTTAAAAAAAACCTTGTTGATTTAGTGGGCAGTATGTTCGTTTACAGGTCAGGAGTTCTTGATCCGGAAAGTCAAAGTCAAAGTCAAAGTCAAAAATATCTTTATTCAAGTAGGCCCATAGGTGGCACTTTTGATGCGTACATAAGAATTTCACGGTAGTGAGATGATGGCGATAACCACATTCGTAAACTTAAAACTAAAGCTACGAGGGTTCCAAACGCGTCCTGGTCTAAGAAGAAGCCCACAACAAACTTAGCCGGGTGTTTTTTTTTTGTTATCACCATCTCACAATGTAATTTTAAATTATTAGAAGAGCAACCAGTAGAGCAATAATTTACACCCAAGCTTTTTTATCGTTTACGTAGTCCTTTATACTATAATAGGACTTTTCTATAAGCTTACGTTTAATATCAAGTCCCAGGAAATCGAACCCAGGTCGTCTTGATCTGCCATCGAACATGTTAACCACTAGATCAAGGGGGCAGTTACAAAGAAACGTAGCATTGTATCAAATCATCATTATCATTAACAACCCATTAGCCCACGGCTGGACACGGGTCTCCTCCCAGAATGGAAAGGGCTATGGCCGTAGTCCACCACGCTGGGCAATTGCGGATTGGTGGTCTTCACACGCCTTTGCGAACATTATAGATCAAGGCATGCAGGTAACTTAATAAAATATTTTTTAATTTTCAGTTCTATTTAAGTTTACGTTTTTTGAATTATATTTTTTCAATGCAAACTTTAGAAAGTAAATATGGAAAAAAAAGAAGTCGCAGATATCAGCTAGTCTGTGATAAGAGTTAATTGCTTCTCAACAATAATCGTAAAATCCGTTATAATGAACTTACTAAGTTCATTGGAGTTGAATCCCTTCAGATTGGCTGACTCTTCTGCCTGGACGACTTAACGCATTTAGATTTTCCAAGTGGCTTAGCTGTATTTTTTGTGTGCAAAATATAATATTATTATTTTGTTTTTATTCCGCTTTTTACTTGCTTTTTTCTAAGCACACATCACAACACATCGTACCTACCCACGAACGCGGCACGTCTTTATCGGCAGGAAAGCAAGCCACGGCCGAAGCCTATCAGTAGCGTGCAAAGGATTTGTGACCTTGGTATGCATGAAGAAGGAAGATGGCATAAAATGGAAAAAAATAGGGTACACAGTGCTTTTGTGCTAATGTGAGTAATCTATGTATAAATTACTGGACGGATTAGGTTTAAATTCCACGGATAATTTTTATAACCGTACGCTAAGAAGGAAAGGATTTTTATTTTCAAAATATTAAGATGTACGATAGGTGTTTGAAATTTGTATGAAGAGCAAACATAAAGAGAGCAATGTCACGATGTAAAACTTGTTAAATCATAAATCCCATAGACATATAGAAGTTAAGACACCATAAAAATGTATTAGGGTCGTTACAAACACTGTGAAAGAAGAGAAATCAATTTATGGAACATTAAATTCTATACACTTGTCTATTCCAGCCTTTTATGTCTGTACAAGGTCATTCGTTCTTGAGCGTTTAGTTTTACGATTGCGCGCGACGATATAGGATATAAACTCTGAATATATTTGATACTTGCAAGGGATAAAGGGTTTTCTTTCGAAAATGGAACGATGGTTTAATCTTGACTTAACTATATTTGTTGTGGAATTGAAATGACAGTTCCTGGGATCGAATTATCGGCTGTAAGTAATATATGAGAACTTTAAAAATCATAAGAAGAGGAAGTGTGAAGTATTTTATACATGCACAAAAGCACTGCCTTTTTTCTTTGACATGGTGGAAAAGCTTTTCTGCTACCTCCGACCCTTGGGCAGGACGGAGGTTATGGACTCCCCCTCTCAAGGGGGCATACCGAAACTAAAAACCACCACGGCGTGTCCCTCTTGTTGTATTTGTTATACGTCCCGGACGTCTTCTATCCACCCACGCCCATTGTTGGGGCTCCCGCGCTAGCGAGGAGGGGATCAAGACAGCTTGAACTCCCCCTCAGACCGTAGAAAGGCTTGTGTGGTGACGGGTAGATAGCAAAAGCACTGCCTACCCAAAAGTTTTTAAATCACGCGTATAAATACGGATTTCCCAATTTTACGCCATCATAATATGCGGAAGCGTTATGCCCAACCTGGACAAAACTTTTGCATGCTTCAGTCCATTTTAATACGCACCGCAAAAACCTACCTACCTAACTAATATGGTTGTATCACTTATTATGGATATCTTCTAATCCAAACGATAAATATTCATTTGGGAGGCTTCAAATGTAAAATGTAAATTTTTGATGTTGGAAAAGAGCAACTGCTGAGTTTCTTGCCGGCTTCTTCTCGGTAGAATCTGCCTTCCGAACCGGTGGTAGAGTCACTACACACAGACAGACTTGACGTTTCAAAAGTGCTTATATTAGGCCAAAGACTGCCGAAGAAGCACTACAGCCATGCTTCTTTATGCCGCAAAGCAGCATTGCTGCAATGCTTCGGTCCGGTCCGGCGTGGTTGCTGGTGCAATTCTGGCACTTGCGGCTTAACATATTATGTAGGACAGGTTCGTACAAACTGTCATTCTGGTTATAGAAAACGGGTTTGCACTTACCGTAAGATGGCCCACAGGATTGGTCAATAAATACTACAAAAAAAAAGTGTGTGCACCGACGCACGACTGGAGTTTACTCCTTAAGTACGATTGTCGAAACATACACAAAAAGAGTTTATTTAACTGAATAAAGATTAATACCATATGAAAGGGTAAATTAAAAATCCTGTGCAATTTATTCACACAAGGCGGAAGTGTAACTTCTTAAAAGTAGCCTACGGGAGATTGAGGTGGATGTAGAGTATCAGAACTATTATGATAAATGTAATGTTTATTATTTAGTTTCCATGGTAACAAGAATAGGAAAAAAAAATGTATAATGTTTTCTATCTCACTCTGTCCCATACATTTATGTGTTTGTTTCTTTACCTTGATAATATTCGGTTTCCTTGGTAACTTGAATAGGAAAAATAAGTTAATTAAAAGAAAGCGACGTTGCATGTTTGCGCATCACAGTTGCCGGGCATGCAACGTCGCAAAGCGAAAACGTAAAGAGGTCATTCATCAGTAGATTTAACTCCTCACATTTTTCTCATACCGGGTGCCTTATATATGAAAATCGATTCTTAAGGAGTAAACTCCAAAAACAAAAGTCGTATCAATTCCATGACTTACCATGTCAATATTCTAAAATGCAAAATGGAGTAATGTGACGTCGCCTAAATCGTTAATGATATATATATATATATATATACTTAAAGCTTAAAGTTATGATTCCAAATACGAAAATCCAAACTCATAATCAAAAGTTTTTGTTTCTTCTTCATTTGATCATAACTGGCAGTCGTTGGGGATACTTTCTGACGGCTATTACAAATTTTTGACGGCCGATTTGCGCAGTGGGCAACTACTTTGCCTTCTGAGTCAAAGGCTGTGGGTTCGATTCCCACAACCGGAAAATGTTTGAGTGATGAACAGCAATGTTTTTCAGTGTCTGTTTATATGCATTTTATAAGTATTTATGTATATTATTCATAAACAAAATGGTGATGTGTGTATTGTCGTAGTATATGTATGTATGTAAAAGGGGCTCTAATGGACTCAGCGGGTTCACTGCAACGGGGATTATAAAAGTGATTCCTGAATCCTGTTGGGAAACAATTTTCCCTTATCGCAGATTAAAGCCCTTAAGATCAGCTTGATACATAATTAAGTGAACGCACTTGTACGTGACATACGGTGTTTAAGAATCATGAACATTTAATGTGTTTTTTCATTAAAAAACACAATTAATGTCGATTGTTTTCTACGTACATGAATTGGGTTTTTTATTGAAAAAATTTCTTGTTTTTAATACTTCGCAGGGCATACAAGAAATACGTCCTGCATCGTATCCCTCTGTGTTCATCAAATAAGAGGCGTAAGTGTTAAGTGTGGCTGTAATAACCCCGGCAACCTTTTCGTCATTGTGGCAGAAATAAACATGGCGTGTGTGAAAATTTAGCTTAATTTGCTATTCTGACCGGTACGGTATAATATATAACTTCTTCAATCTTTATACTCCACACCAAACAGATATTCGGCAATGTAAACAATAATTATTCATAAAATAATTATTCATTGTTAAGTCAACATCTTCTAAGGGTGCTTCGGTTTCGGAGCGAAACGTGCGTAGAGGGTACAATGCCGAAGATCTGTTTGGTGTGGTGTATAAGGATTATAAATTACACCACACAGATTCTCCTGCTTTTCGCGGAGTAGGTATAACAAATTAAGAATAATTTCCATATCTTGGATTTCCGCAAAGTAACGTCTGCTCAAATATGGCGTCTGTCCAAATGTGGCGTGGCTTACTTCCCCAGAGAAGCTCTGTCCCAAATAGTTCTCAACAAAAAGCTATTAGAAATCAAATAAGTAAATAATTGTTTCCAATTGACCGCTAAACCTAAATGTCTTTTTTAACTGATCTGATGATGATTTTGAAATTGATCGTTGCCAAATTACTGAAACTATTCTGATATACATTTATTATTGCTGTGTTGTCTGAAACAACAAATATTTGTCGTTAAGAAAGTCGACGTACGTGTGTTTCGTGTATAAATATGCCAACGCGAAATTCCGCTCGCAAAACAACACGTCCGTATATTCAATCAATCAAGGGCTGTATAATTACAAGTGGCCTCTTTGAGATTGTTAGTCAGCAGTGCATGGAGAGAATCATTTTCAAACGTCAAATGCACGCCTCTAACCCCTTTTCAAAGGACTTTGATACTGGAATAGGGTAATGGAAAAATATGCTCGCGAAATACAAAGAGCTAGATACTCCATCCACGGACGTCTGCTAACCTGATTTATAGATTTTCTACAAACTTGAAAACTGACTTTGAAAACCTATAGTAATGATTGACAGACCAAGTAGATCGTCCACCTGATGCTTGGTGGAAATCCATCACCTATAAATACAGCAAAACTTAAATAATAAATAAATAAATATACTACGACAATATACACATCGACATCTAGCCCCAAAGTAAGCGTAGCTTGTATATGGGTTAGTACCCAAAACACAAGCTACGCTTGATGACTGATGAATATTTTTATGAATTAATTTTTATGAATTATATATACATAAATACTTAGAAAATACATATAAACACCCAGACACTGAAAAACACTTATTGCACATCACACAAAAATTTTCCAGTTGTGGGAGTCGAACCCACGGCCACGACTCAGAAAGCAGGGTCGCTGCCCACTGCGCCAGTCGGCCGTCAAACTTTGCAGGGCATTTAAGCTTCACGTTTGTAGGAACAAAGTGTCACCTTGAGTCTGTAAACGAAAGAGCTTCCACTCAAAAAGCTCTATTTCTACTAAAATTTTTGCACTTGTGCATTTAAGTGTTTTTGTTATTAAACCTGAATCTGATAGCAAATAAAATCTGTATTGATTTATGAAAGAAAGATTTACATACTTGGCTGTGTGGGATTTTCTTATCTTCTATTTCTCATTATCTTGCTCAATTGAGACTTATACAATATATATATATATATATATATATATATACGCCAGAGGCATGGCACAGGAGTGTGGTGGTTCTGTTCTTCAAAAAAGGTGATAATACCTTGTTGAAGAATTACAGACCCATCTCGCTGCTGAGTCATATCTACAAGCTGTTTTCGAGAGTCATTACGAATCGTCTCGCTCGTAGGTTTGATGACTTCCAGCCTCCCGAACAAGCCGGTTTCCGTAAGGGCTTTAGTACCATAGACCACATTCATACGCTGCGGCAGGTTATACAGAAGACTGAAGAGTATAACCGGCCACTTTGCTTAGCGTTTGTGGACTATGAAAAAGCCTTTGATTCGGTGGAAACTTGGGCTGTGTTTAGGTCACTGCAGAGATGCCGAATTGACTACCGGTATATCCAAGTGTTGCAGTGTTTGTACAAAAACGCCACTATGTCAGTTCGTATACAGGATCAGACTACGAGACCAATCCAATTGCAGCGAGGCGTGCGACAGGGAGATGTTATCTCCCCGAAACTATTTACCGCTGCGTTGGAGGACGTCTTTAAGCTTCTGGATTGGAACGGACTTGGCATCAACATTAACGGCGAGTACATCACTCAACTTCGGTTTGCCGACGATGTAGTCATAATGGCAGAGACTCTGGGAGACCTAAATACGATGCTCAATGGCCTCAGCAGAGCTTCTCAACAGGTTGGCCTACGAATGAACATGAGCAAGACGAAGATTATGTCTAATGCTCATGTTCCGCTTCAACCAGTAATCGTTGAGAACACTGCACTCGAAATTGTTGTCGAATACGTATACCTAGGACACACGATCCAGTTTGGTGGGTCCAATTTCGAGAAGGAGGTGAACCGCCGAATCCAACTCGGATGGGCAGCGTTCGGGAAACTTCGTGCCATCTTTTCGTCAAAAATCCCTCAGTGCCTGAAGACGAAAGTCTTCGAACAGTGCGTGTTGCCAGTGATGACCTATGGCTCTGAAACATGGTCGTTAACTATGGGCCTCATAAGAAGGCTTAGAGTCACTCAGCGGGCGATGGAGAGAGCTATGCTCGGAGTATCTCTACGCGAACGAATCAGAAATGTGGAGGTTCATAGAAGAACCAAAGTTACCGACATAGCTCAACGAGTCGCGAAGCTTAAGTGGCAATGGGCCGGGCACATAGTTCGGAGAAAGGATGGACGTTGGGGTCCCAAGGTGCTGGAATTGCAGCCCCGTACTGGTAAGCGCAGCGTTGGTCGACCCCCAACGAGGTGGACAGACGACATTAAGCGCGTAGCAGGTAGCCGTTGGATCCAAGCGGCTCAGAATCGTGGAACTTGGAACTCCCTACAAAAGACCTATGTCCAGCAGTGGACGTCTATCGGTTGATGTGATGATGATGATGATGATGATGATATATATATATATATATATATATATATATATATATATATCATCATAATATATATATATATTACTATTATACATTTTCTTTATTTGTGTATTTTTTGTTAATGTATTCGTATGTAGTTATTTGAATATAAGTTTATTATAATTTTACACCATCTATTTGTTCTCGCTCATGCTGTCCTAATTCTAAGGTAGCCTGGCAGAGATCGCTTCTAAGCGATAAGGCCACCTTTTGTATTCTAGTCCAGTCTTTGTGTTTCTCTCTGTTCTTCCTTTATTTTCCTTACTGTATAGTGGCGACCAATTAAAGACTTTAAATGAAGTTCTTAGGCCAGAGCACGTTTGGAACCCTCCCAGCTTTAATTTTAAGTTAGCGAATGTAGTTATCACTTTACCTGACCTTACAATAATGGTAGTAAATTTAATATGAATAAACGCTTCATAAGTACTTGGTTATCACTTTACCTGACCTTACAATAATATAGTAAAATTTAAAATGAATATTTGCTTCATAAGTACTTGCCATAGGTCTAAAAGAATAAAGAATTTCATTCATTTCATCTTTAAGTCAAATAATAACCTCGCGATACCCACGTAATCTGTGGTGGTATAAAATTATACCTATAGAATCTAAAGACAGATTGCAATTAAAATTTGCCTTTGTGTCCAAGTGAGTCATCAATTTTAATCTACCATCTTTGGATCGTCAATGAATGAACAGGTTAACGCTCGCCAAGAATAAAAGGTTCTCTTAAAAGCTTTCCCGGGCCAACGTCCTACTCGGAAAATATTTGATTTTCCTTGGATTTATGACGACCTCCCTGGTGCAGTGGTGAGTTCTGTGGTCTTATAAGGTCCCGGGTTCTTGTACCGGCAAGGATTATTTGGGTTTTTTTAATTCCTAAATTTTCTTAGGTCGGGTTTGGCTCTTAGGCCATGGTCAGTCTCTTCTGACAAATACGTGCCGCTAAGCGATTGGGCGTTCCGTTTCGTAGCGTTCGAAGTACCGACTAGGGGTATGATTCATTACTATTTAAATACCCCTAACAGGTTTGCCGTCTACCATCATAGACTCCATCATCACTAACTACCACCACGGCTACAATAGACAGGGGACAAAAAAACTATATCCCCTGATTATATCCCCTGACCAGAGATAAAATTAACGTGTCCACCTGCTAAACCACGGTAACAGGGAATAGGTGAACTCTATCCCCGTTCATAACTACACATATACTTTTTTTTTTACGATGACAATAAATGTACACACTTCTAACCGCAAAGTAAAAACTTCTGTTATGGGTACTAAGATGAGAGATAAATATTTTATACATAAATACTTACTATACATTAAGTCGGCCGATTGGCGCAGTGCACACGACTGCTTTCTGAGTAAAGTCGCGTGGGTTCGATTCCCACAACAGATTTCCCAGAGCACGAGTTATGCTTTAGGGTAAGATGTTCGTAGGATATTCATTTTTTATTACTATTTATTTATTATACAGATAAACCAAACACTGAAAAACATTCATGTTCATCTCACAAATATTGTCCAGTTGTGGGAATCGAACCCACGATCTTGGACTCAGGGTCACTGCGCACTACGTCAATCGGCCTCCAAATGTTATTTCGATATAATTTCCACTTTTGCGTCCATGCTCGGATAGTTGATAAAGCTGTGGTATAAGATAAATGTTTATCCTTTCCCCAGGGAGAAAAATGTCACCTGCCAATGCTAGAGCAGGGCAGGTGAATTTGCGGTCATAGGCTAACTTGTTGTAGAATTTAAAAAAAATATATATTACTAGCGTACCCAGCCCGCTTCGCCAGGGTAGATTATTTAAACAATAAACTTACATAATTAAATTTTTAATATAAGTCTCATAATATATTAAATCATTTATTTCTCTCCGTATTCATTCTCTTCTCGAGTGGGTGAAGATCATTATCTACACCCATGTACACCCAACAATAGAATATCATCATAGTAAATAAAAGCTGTATTTGACAGTTTGACAGTTCAAAAATAGGAGTGCTTCGATCGTCACCAAACTTTACAGGATTACTCGCCAGGTCAATCCGGAGATTTCATTGAAATCGGTCCAGCCGTTTCGGAGCCTATACGGAAAATACCCACACACTTTCTCTTTTATATATATAGATAGATAGATTACTTTGGATTTACTTTTTAAAATATACAAATTGATTGCCAATATACTGGCAACTTTATTTATCAAAGAGAAGAATTTATTTCATCGAAATCAATATGAGCAATCAGTAAACATAAATGGTTTGTGTTGAAAGCAATTGTTTAAGATATCTACAGAGTGGGGTGCGTTTAAAGTAAGTAGTAGGGTGTCCATCAATACATTTTTTTTCCCTATTACTCGAACTCCAAGGTACGTTGGTTATAATATAACGTCATCAACCACAAGTCTACTATATTGGCCAAAGGCGAATTGGTAGACTTTACACGCTCTTGAGAACATTCTTGAGAACACCCATGCAAGCTATTTTCATCACGATGTTCCTTAATCGTTGAGGCAATGATATTTTATAGCAAAAATTAAAAACACACATAACTCCGAAAGGAGAGTTGAAGCCTTACCAACTAGGCTTTCACCGCTCATACTATACTATCGCCAC
Organism: Pararge aegeria; assembly: GCF_905163445.1. Classification (NCBI taxonomy): domain Eukaryota; kingdom Metazoa; phylum Arthropoda; class Insecta; order Lepidoptera; family Nymphalidae; genus Pararge; species Pararge aegeria. The sequence goes on from NC_053203.1 coordinate 9,939,126, forward strand.
TGTTTGTTTTGAACTCGAATTTGTCGTTTTTGTATAAAAACAGAATTATTTTTTAAGAACACATTACAATTTAAGAATAAAAGAAGAAAAAACTTTATTGCACGTATAACATACGATAAGGAAATAGTAAGGAGTATACAGTAAAAAATGTAGACATGCAAATGCGGCCTTATTGCTGCAAGCAATCTCTTACAGGCAACCTTTGTAGACAGGCCTTACAGCAAGAGAACGGGATAGTGACAAAAGTGTTGATATATATACAAAAACACCAAAATGTATAGATTCAAATACATAGATAATTTAAATAAATATACGTAATATATAAATAAAAAACATACGTAGTATATATAAATATATAATATACATAATACATATAATAATTTAGACGGCTGATTGGCGCAGTGTGTTCGATTCCCAAAACTGGACAATGTTTATGTGATGAACATGAATGTTTTTCGGTGTCTGGGTGTTAATCTATATAGTATTTAAGTATTTATTTATATTATTCAGAAACAGAAAATACCTACTATTTAATTTTACATCCACAAATGTAGCTTGATGGCATAACCATGAAAAATACATTCGATTTGAACTGGGAATGTATTGAAAACTCGTGATTGAGAATTTTTACTAGCTGAGTTTCAACCAAATAAAGCAATAGTGGAATTATGTTCACATAAGAAGCATTGAAACTTAATTAAATCTTCATATTCACAAGTTTACGTTCCAAAATCCTGAGTATGTTGCTATCCAGAATATTTGGTTAAAATTATGGTAACCCTAGTCAAGAAGCTTGTGTTTAATAAATTTATCAAACGTCACACCAATTTCAACTTAAATACCAACGCAGATGGCTTCAAATTGCGTGGCAATTTCATAAAAAGACATACACCAAAAGACCAAAGGGAAGTGAGTCATTAATAGAAAATAACATATCAGTTAGGGGGATCAGAAACAAGATGACTATTCAGATAAGGGGGGGTGAATAGAATTGTATTTCATTCTCCTATTATTGAACACGGTTTATATTGAAGAACTTACGGAGTAGCTCTAATATTATTTTAATGGGATGAATTTCAATAGTGATAATGTATAAAATGGGTTTTAATTATGCAGTAGCGATCCATACGTATTATGAAACTCAGATGTAGTTATTCAAGGAATGAGTTGTTAGATTCAATACATTCTGCGCTAATTCCACAAAATGCCGGCATGAGAAGCGTTATGCCATTTGCCGTGATGGTGATTTACTGTCAAGACTCGCCAATTGATGTAACACATCAAAATTATCTGAAACAACATAATTTTTGAGTTGTTTTTCGTCGAGATCAAAGCAAAGTTGCAGATGTAGCAAGACAACAAGCGCATCTTAAATGGACGTGAGCCAGACCTATAGCTCGTAGGAGAACTCTTGGTGCAGACGTCTTCTCGAACTGAAGCGATGGGGAGAAAAGCGCCCTCAAGGACGACCACAAATACGCTGGATGGACGACGTGAAGAAGGTAGCCGGTTCGAATTGGATCCACGCAGCTCAATGTCGCGAGAAGTGGAAGATGTTGAAGAAGGCCTACACTAATTTGGTCGAAAAAGGCTAAAGAAAAACAAGGTCAAAGTCGTCCTCTTGAATTAAAGCAAGCCCAGTTATACATAGTAACTGGGCTTACTCTAATTTAGGAGTCGCCTCTTTGAATAGATGTTACATATCAAAATTATGAATCCGAAGAGTATTCGTGCGGTTGTCCCGGATTTTTAAATTAATTCAAATTGTATACCGAAGGAAGCAACGATAGCGTGTTGTCAGGACTTCGAACTTTTTGGGCGACATAGTTTGAGCCTCGGCAAGCACCCTTCTAGCTCTTCCAGCTTTTTGGAGTCATGAGTGTTTTAAGCGATTACATATCACTTGCTTAAATGTTGAAGAAAAACATCGTGAGTTAACCTGCATGCTTTGGACTACGGCCTAATCCATTCTCATTCTGGAAGGAGACCCGTACCCGGTATTGGGCTGGAATGAGTTGATAATAATAAATAAGAATTGTGTATTTCATTATTTTGATGACCTGCTTTCTGAGACCAAGGCCGTGGGTTTTATTCCCACAACTGGTAAATGTTTGTCTGATGAACATGAATATTTTACTGTGTCTTGGTGTTTATATGTATATTGTAAGTATTTATGTATATTATCTATTAAAATATTCATTAGTCATCTTAGTGCCCATAACAAAAACTGTGCTTACTTTTGGGCTAGATGGTGATGTGTGTATTGTCGTAGTATATTTATTTTATATTTATTCCAAGGAGTACAGCAAAATAATAACGTCTATTCAACAAATAAAAAACACAATTTATTCTGTATGGTAGATTACTTAATCGTGAGGAATTCTTCATGCCTAAAAGTTCTGCATGGGCAGGAGACAATTATGTCCCCGGGGAAAGTCTAAAACTTATCTTCTCCCACAGTTTTATCAACTCTCAGAGCACCGGTGCACAAGTGGAAATAATATCCAAATAATAATTGTGTAATAATGCTTTAGCAGGTGGACACGTTAATTATATCCCTTGGCAGGGGATATAATCGGGGGATATAATTTGTATCTCCTGCCCGTGCTAGCCCTGCTGTATAATGTTCTTAAAGGTGTGCGAAGTCTAACCCGCACTTGGCCAGCGAGGTTATTAAATTAGCTATCGTCCATGATACACGTACCGGGGTGGCATATTTCTTTTTTTTAAATATCCGAAGTAACCCTCCGCCGAGATGACAAGTTTAATCTAAAGTTTGCGGGTCGCATGGACCCCCGGCCGACTTCCAACGATTACAAGTTGGAAGTGTTATTTTTAATGAGTTTTCGCGGATTTAAATATTAATACTCTAGATTCGAAAGCGACAGAGCGTTTATGTAATAAAGGGCGCCATTATATTTCCGCGCCATAAAGTTGACAGCTAAGAATGGGAATTTGGTGAGCATAACGTTTAATATCCTATGCATTTAAATAAATATTTCTTAGGAATAATGATTACACCTATAAAACAATGACATGTTATATATATTACTAGTGGTCCCTTGTGACTTTGTCTGCGTATAAGTCGACCTTAGAATGTAGAATATATATAAATGAATATCATGCGATAAATATATTTATTTTATTTAATAATCATTATTTTTTGTATGCCTATTATAATTTTATATGCGTACCTAATCTAGGTCTAGTATTTTTATGTAGTTATTCGTTTGTTTTTTTTTCTTAATTATGCCTCGCCTGCATTCTTTCCTCATATTTTTTTAATCCTAAGGTTGCCTGGCAGATATTGCAACTAAGCGATAAGGCTGCCTTATTCATACTGCTTCTGTCTTTGTCCTTCTATTCTTCTTTTGTTTCTTTAACTTGTAGTGGCGTGCAAATAAAGAGTATAAATAAATAACAGCCCAATTATTCTATAACACTTCAACAATCAATGCTCCTTGACGATGGTATCTTAACCTAAAAACAAATGTATTGTGTAACGTACATTTTGACATATAATTTGAATTACAATAGTTCCCAATTTACGTAAGTCGGGAACTCCTGTATGTCGCTTTGTAACGCAAAGTCCTAAAATTATAACAACTTTCACTAAAACGGAAGTGTTATGGTCGAATTGTAATAAAAGTGAAAATTAAGATAAGAGTGAAGATTCTTCGCCAATCTAAAGCGTATTGCGGGGCAATCGCTTAGTGCTTTGAAACAGCCTTTTGTACACTTTTGTCTTTAATTCACCAGTTTGCGGATAGCACTGCCGTTTTAACTTTTACAATACTTACTCCGCTTTTTGTTTGCTACTAAACATTTTAACTCCTTACTTTGGCGTGTAAGGCTAGCCGCACACTGTGTTAAATTCATTAAATTTATTAGTGTTAAGCTTTTTGTGACAGATCTCGTCCGTGTCGTACTTATTCATTAGTATTGCCATGCTTATTTCTGCCGCTAAGCAGCATTATTGCAATGCTGTGTTCCGGTCTGACGAGCGTGGATGCCGGTGTTTTTTTTATTTTTTATTTATATACTACGACAATACACACATCGCCATCTAGCCCTAAAGTAAGCGTAGCTTGTGTTATGGGTACTAAGATGACTGATGAATATATTTATGAATAAGCTATTGCCCGCGACATCGACTGCGTTTGATTTTGTTTTTTGATGTGGCATTCAATTTAGTTGTAGTTCTAAAAAAAATTAAAGTATTCAGTATCGCTAAGCCTTAAAGACTGAAAAGATGTTGACTCTACAATAAATAATTGTTAACTATTATTCATTAACAATTATTAACAATTATTCATTGTAGAGTCAACATCTCCTGAGGATGCTCCGGTTTCGGAGCGAGTGTAGTATAAGGATTGAAGAAATTATAAATTACACCACACAGATTCTCCTGCTTTTCGCGGAGTATAGCAAATTAAGCTTAATTTTGATAATATATCATGGATTTCCGCAAAGTAACGCCTGCTTCTATCCAATATTATGATTGTCGTTTCAGTCAATGGTCTTCCCGCGAAAAGCTTTGACCAACATCTTAAGATGCTTTCGCTTGGTTGTTGGATCAAGGGTCGGATACAGAAGGCAGTAGTCCTTGAAACGGCGCGTATTGTGAGGAGGTTCCTCACTCTGGAGCCCTGACCGCCGGTTGCTTGGGCATTCAAAAGCCTCGCAAGCGGAGGGTGGATTTTTTTTCTTATTTCTTTTAATAGTGTTTTTTTGTTTTTGTAAGCATTTTTATTAATTTAAAAATAAAATGAAAATCAATAAATGATAGAAACAATTTATTACTAGAAAAATATCAATATTAAACACGCATATTTTTGTGAAAATAGAATTGCAAGAATATTGAATTCGCAGCTAAATTCAGACGTCTTTACCGGAAAATTAAAAAGTGCGCGCACAGCCTTACCGCGTAACTGTAAGACTTGGCACTTGGCGGTTTTATTCCAGTAGGATCTTTGTATTATTCGGTGTCTTATTGTACGTAAGTGAGCCAAGTGGGACAAAGTTTCTTTGTTTCAACCTTATGCTATTTTGAAATGTAAATAAGCATTGCTTTTGTTTGGGAAAGTTCTTTATTTTATATTATGTTTGTTTCGGAAACTTTAATACGTTTTGTTTATAGGCTAGGTTAATGGGTTGGCTCTTGACCTAACTCTTTGGAGAGCTAGCTCGCCTCATGCGCGAACACACTCCATGATTCTTAGTTCTCTGAGTTTCTCTTCTCCTGGCGTTTCTCCCACCTCATTTGTTATTGGCATATCCCTATCCCTGCAAATATTATAAATATCAATGTAGGTTTGTTTGTTACGCTTTCACGCAAAAACTTCCTAACCGATCCACATGAAACTTTGTACACATATTCTTGTAAGTGTTAGAAGTAATATAGAACACTTTTTATCCCGACATTAAGCTAGGTTCCTTTGGGAGAGGGGACGAGTGTTTGACGATTTTACACCATAACTCCGACAAATGATAAGCGATTTAAATAACCGTTTTTGAACTGCAGAGGTTATAATATGTGTTTAATTTTCCCAAACTGTGTTTGAAGATAGAGGACAGAACTCCGCAGGTGACAGCTGCAAACTCCTCATTTAAGGCTCAGCGATACTGAATACTTTAATTTTTTTTAGAGCATCAACTAAATTTAATGCCACATCAAATTAAAAAAAATCAAACGCAGACGAAATCGCGGGCAACAGCTAGTATCTTATATATAAATATATTATTATATGTTATCATCGTAACAATCCACTGTTGGACTAAAGACCTCTCCAAACATTAGCGTTCGCCCATAATCACCTTTGACAGACAGTTTGGTGATCGCAGTAGATGGTCATACAGAGAAAGCTGCTGTCCGTTCTTTTTTATATTCCCTGGATCGCCTCGTACGGCACCCGCGAGAGGAGGAGGCGTGGTGAACTGTATTGTGATCTGTCGTCACCACACGGCACATATGCACTTATTATATACAAAAATATATATTTAAATTTATTTATATGTACTCCCTAACTACTCTCATTTTTAGTGTTTCACGTCATTGGTTGTCTGGAAGAGAACGCTGTATAGCGATAAGGTTTCCAATTGAATGCTGTGTTAATTGGTTGTACGATAAAAGTGCACCTATTCATTCATTCATTCATCTTCTCCAAGACAGACTGTTGATTCCATCATGTGAAATCAACAGTTTGTCGATGTGAGAATAGTTAACTGCCGTAAACCCGTTATCATCTTATATCTCATCATCACTTACCTTATTATATAATTATTAAAAAAAAATTACAGTTGAATAAAAATACAACCTATATTAAACGGCTACGAAATCGTGTGCAAATACTAGTGTAACTTAACGCCGACGTTCCTCGTAGAATACACACTCCAAAAAATACATTCCGCTCATCGCACCCCGATCTTTTTTATATATAAAAAAAGTAACATCTGTGACTCAGAAATACACATTTAATAATGCCCAAACACTTGAGAAGGGATTTTCATATATTTTGAATGAATGATACTTTGACCTAGTGCCATTGGGGGATATTTTTTATGGCGCATCCCGCCAACGGAATACAATCTTTATTTATAGCGCGCTAAGATATACAGCTATGTGTATAAAAGAGCATATAGAAAGTTACGCTAGCCATCTGCCGGTTACGTAAGCGGGGGCTCTCGTTTGATAATATTAAAATTGTATTCAAAAACCGTATTCGGTTCGAGTGTTCAAGTGTTTGGATTTCTACTTTTTTTTTTTGTGAAACCAATTTGCATTTCTTTATTGTAAAAAACGGTTTTCATATCACAACTATGAAACACAAAATATGTAATCTCAAACAGATTATAATATGTAACAGTGTCAAAAGATGCGGCGATAGCCCAGTGGGTAGGACTTCGACTTCACTTTCGGCTTCAGTTCGAATCCCAGCACGCTAGGTCGTGGGTTCGATTCCCAAAACTGCATAATGTTTGTGTGATGAACATGAATGTTTTTCAGTGTCTGGGTGTTTATCTGTATATTATAAGTATTGATGTGTATTATATTCATAAAAAAATATTTTTCAGCTATCTTAGTACCCATAACACAAGTTACGCTTACTTTGGGGCTAGATGGCGATGTGTGTGTTGTCTTAGTATATAATAAATAATAATAAATATAATAAATATCTAACTTTTCTAAGTCATGTGATTTTTAAGTATTTAAAATATCACTGGCGAAGAAAATAGTATCTGATAAACTCCGGCTTACTGAGATGATTTTCATATGCAACTTAAAAGTTTGGAACTGGGCTGTTTAACGTCTTTTAATTTTCATGTTAAACTGAAACTTGGGCTTTTAGTTAAATAATAAGCATCGTTGTTTCGAAATAAGTGCACTCAGAAACTATTTCTAATTTCAAGTTTTAATCCATTTTGATATTATGAACTTTGTTTACCACGGCCACGTGTTGCCCACCACGGGGAAAATCTAATCTCACGGTTTCATCATCATATCCACCCATTACCGGCCCACAACAAGGCACGTGTCTCCACCAACAAACCCCTTATTGGGTTAAGACCGTAGTCCACCACGCTGGCCCATTTCGGATTGGTGGACTTTACACACCTTTGAGAACATTATGCAGGTATGCAGGTTTCCTCACGTTGTTTTCCTTCACCGTTGAAGCAAGTGATATTACTTATTGCTTAAAACGCACATAACTTAGGAAAGTTAGAGGTGTGTGGTGGGATTCGAACTCGCCCATCCGAAAGTAAAGTCGAAGTCCTACCCACTGGGCTATCACCGCTTCCACAGACAGCAATTTAATAAGAAAGCAGTTCTTAACATTATTTACTAATATACATCATACTAATATTACTAAAACTGACCGAGAATTCCATACCCATCGAAAACCTTCGTCCCGCAAACGACGAAACAATGACCCCCGAGATTCGGGATCTCAAATGTCACTTTAATTTTGGTCGAACTCAAGTACTTATCCGTCCCATGAATTCCCGAACTCAGAAGCGCTCTTGAGGACACTTTTACGTCGCGAAAATTTTGATGTCGTGTCAAATGTTGAATTCATTACGTTACGTCGCCTACTTTTGTATAAGCACGTTTCCTTTGAAAGGAAAATGGGAAATTCGCTTGACAATTTTATTATTATATTTTATTAGACACTGGCTTCTTGGACGGGAGTTAGCAGAGAGGTAAATTAAAAATAAAATCGCAACAATAGCGTAACAATCGATAATTATTAATTCAATCACCCACTCACAAAGTTACATCTCAAGTTAGTCTCTCAGGAAAAAACTGCCGTTTGTATCAAATCGCTCCGATATTTATACTTAAATATCCACAGACATAACGTGACATAAACGCACGCGGTTTTTTAAATATAAATATGGTTATTTCTCTAAACTATTCAGGTTTAAAGACATTTATTCCCATAGAAAGACTTAAGTCACTTACATAGGAAACTGATTTTCTATAATAAATTAATACACTTCGCCATTTAGACTAAACTCAATTCAATTTTACTATTAGCTACTCATTCAATGTATTCTCGTCTTTAAATTTATTGGTATTACTTAATATATAAGAAGCTAATTTAGTATTCAATAAAATAACTAAAAAAATAAAATTCCTAAAATTTCAATTCGATTTTATAAAGAAGCTGACACTGGTTAGCAAATGTACGCCACAAATTAACAAAACCTACGTGTAAGTAATTTTTTATTTTTTTTATGTTTATAGACGAGTGCTCGACTGCAATCACACCAGATGGTAAGCGATGATGAAGCCTAAGGTGGAGCGCGCTTGCCTAGAAGACGCCTATTCACTCTTGATTTGAAGGTACTCATATTGTAGGCACTGGAGAAAATGGAAGCTGGAAGGGCATTCCAGATCCTAGCGGTGCGGATCAGAAACGAAGATGCGAAGCACTTCGTACGCGTCCGCGGTATATCGACCACGTAGGGATGCAGATCCTTACGGTGCCTCGCAGTTCGATTGTAAAAAGGTGAGGAGGGAACTAGATCAAATAGTTCTTTACCACACTCTCCGAAATAAGAGTATATCCTATAGAATACCGAAATCAGGCAACCTTGCGACAATGTTCCAAACTCTGAAGTTTTAACGTATTCCAATGTTACGCTGCTGAAATATCCGACATCGCGCTCTTTTGGTCTTCAAAGTCTAGAATCCTACAAAACGCGCGTGTAGCTGAATGAAATACCAATTTCCAGCAAACATAGCTAATAAAAAAATCGAAATCGGTTCATCTGTTCGACCGCTACCATACCACAGACAGACACAAACTAATAACACCTGGTCGTTTTTCTGTCGGGGGTTAAACATTTTCTGCTTAGTTTTTACTAGACACACGGAAGTCAACTCCCCCGCAGCTGATTTTCTTTGTCTCTATACATTTAATTTCATCGCACCAACGCGACTCGCTAGTGTTTTGATTTTAGAAATACTTCAACAAACTCGACTCCACTCCCAGACGCTCTGCGGAAATGCGAGAGCTTGACAAAAATATATTATTTTCTGAAACACTGTATTTCAAGAGACACTGTAAGTGCTAAAACTAACTTTACTAAAATAACTAGTCGTAGGTACATCGAAATAATCCTTACTATCCTTCATACGAAGTGTGTTTGTTTGTTTGTCCTTCCTTTACGCAAGTTAGTTAAAAGACCACAGAGTAACATGGGCTTCTTTTTATCGTAGGAAAACAAACGGTTTAATTACACCATACCGATTCTCCTGCTTTTCGCGGAGCAGGTATAGCAAATTAAGCTTAATTTTCATGATAGTTGAGATATTAGTAGGAGCTGCAAACAAAAAAAAAGAAGAGCAACCAGAAAGCCGAGTCGCTGAGTACCGACCAAGAACAGTCTTAAATCCTAATGTCGAAGGAAAGAAGGAAGAAAAACAAATAAAAATCTCAGCAGACGAATTCGCAGGCAAATACTAGTGCAGTAATAAATTTTCGTTTGAAAACGATATCACCTGATGGTAATTGATGATGCAGTTTAAGACGGAATCGCGTTTATCAGAGAGGAGTATGACAGTTTAATTTAAAATTCGATTTCAAGTAAAATTTCAGAGAGTCAAAATCGTTATAAACGAACCTCTCCTCTATATTGACAGACATTATTTTCATATGGTCTATGATATTTTCGTAGACAGTTCAATTTCGTTGTTTCATCATCATAAGGCTATTAACATCACACGGCTACTCTCAAGTCGGAGAGAGGGTTTTGGAGCATAGACCCACCACTTAGCTCCAATGCGGGTAGGTGGGCTGTAACGATTATATACAAGCACGTGTTAATGATAATAACAGCTTAGCGTGCTCTGCGGGGTAAACAACGCTATGTACCCAATATTTGATATCCAATGTTAATCTGGAGATTAGGCGCTGTTTTGAAGTAAAACTTCTACAAGTTACATCAGAACTTAAATCAAACAACATCAGACTTCTGTGTAGTTTCCGCTATTTAAAAATAATAATTTTGATTGGTCGTAAGTAGGTATATGTCATATACTCCACGCTTCTTGATTTATACGACAGCTAGTGGCAAATATCATAATCAATTAGGATTATTTATTTCCAATATTTTCAAACGGATCAATTGTGAATAGCAAAGTGAATAAAAATTCAACGGTTTTAATAAAAAAAAAATATAAAATTACAAGGTTTTTGGATAATCTTTAAATATTTATTACTTCTGTAAAAAATAAATTATTTATAAATTTTCTAACAATTGCGACATTCCATAATAATCAATGACAAGGTTATATTGACATGTGCTGATCTAACCTTCAATTTTATACACCCAATTATTTTATTAACAATAGCAAATATTTATAATATCTGAAAGTGATATTAATGAATTTTAAACAGAATATTAAAGGAAATAGTGAATATTAAATGAAATGGCGGAGTCCCAGGAAAATTTTACTCTCTCATCAATAAATAATAACAAAAGTTTTACTTCAATCGCGCGCACACACTTTTTTTTTAAAAGTGGGAGGTTGCGGGGTAAATTTGCTTGCTTCACGTATTAATATTTAGATGGACTCACGCCGAGTTAAGAACCCCATCCTGTTTCAAGTTAATCAAAAAGTACATTGTAAAGTTTATAAATATCTTACAACTAGGTACAACAAGATGCACAGAAGCGAACTTAGTTGTCCCTCAGCGTGTCTCTTCATTTAATTTTATCGCCCTCGTCCCACCCGAGTAGTGTTACGTTTTTAGAATGACACTCTAAAGTCGAGCATTCTTCTAACTAAGCGCCACTATAAATGTGAGAGGAATGAAAATAAAATAAATACTGAGGTCATCTATTATCTATTCTGTGCTAAGGTCGGGGACTAAATATAAACCTTTATATATAGGTAGTAGTGTAGACAGTGGCGTGCATAGAGGGTATGCACAGGGTATGCACAGGGTATGCAGATAATATATAATGAAGAAAACCTCCAGTACGAATTATAAATACTTAAGTGTGGGCTTTTTATAACTCTTAAAATGCCTATCCTTAAGTTTTTTATAACTAGTATTTTCTTCATTTTATATCATTTGCATACCCTGTGCATACCCTCTATGCATGCCACTGGCTGGCTGGATGATCATCATCATGCAGTGGAAATAGGATCATAAACATGCAATGGGTTACTTACAAGGGTATGCATATAGCAGGAAAATTGCATAAAATGGCTAATATCCTCGAGCTATATTTCAATTTTAGAGTGAACAGTGCTTTGGTGCATGTTTGAAGTGCACGCCACTGAGTGTAGAAGTATAGTATAGTAAAAAGAACTAAAGCTACGAGCGATCCAAAATTTACTCGATCTAAGTTACATCGTGGTAAATGTTGTTTAAAGTGAAACATCTTTGTCGGCGTTGGAAAACATACAAAATCGAAATCGGTTCATCAGTTCGGTAAATACGACGCCACAGACAGACACACACACAAACATACACACACAGACACATCAAACACGTAACACCCAGTACGTTTTGCGTCGTAAATGAATGATTCAGAAAAAAACAACGATGACGATGACGCGAGTTCCATGATTTTTATCCAAAAAATGCTCAACGCGCCTGAAGAAGTTTCTACTTCAAAAACATAACGATAAGCAATTTGGCATTCTGATACGCTGCCGCGTAACACAGGCGATTTTTTATTTCCAAAATCTATCCCTAAACGGGTAACAAAGTATTTTGGGTCTGCTAATACAATTAAAGATATATCTACCTACATTTCGGGGCCGTGTCCCGTCCCCAGGCGTCCTAATTACCTGAAATCTGAAACACGCTCCATACACAAAGGTCTATCTGAGCACACGGATACCGGCCACTTCCTGAAGATATAATGAAAATACGTACAAGTGTTGTTAGTAACATAACTGGACGTATGGTGCCATCTACAGCTTACGAGCGTATTAAAAGTTATGCTTTTAATTAATATGGATCACGATTTTTTATTGATGCGGTGATAGCGCGGGTAGGAGCTTGACTTCAAATTCAAATTCAAATTCAAATTCATTTATTTCAAGTAGGCCTACTTTATAAGCACTTTTGAAACGTCAAGTATGCATGTTTGTGTGACTCTACCACCGGTTCGGAAAGCAGATTCTACCGAGAAGAGCCGGCAAGAAACTCAGTAGTTGCTCTTTTCCAACATCAACATTTACAATCATTTTGCTATCTTGCGGGAGATGAGAGCGAGGCTGGCTGCTTCCATTCTACCTTGTCATTGAGGAATTCATCAAATGTATAGTAACCTCGCTGTACTAGATGAGTTTTTACACATTTTTTAAATGTATGCATTGGTAGGTCAAGAATTACCTTAGAAATCATGTTGTAAAAGCGTATACTCAACCCCACAAAGGAGTTCTGCACCTTTCGCAGACGATATGCAGATATCACTAATTTATGACCGTTTCTGGTAAGTCGATTGTTAATTTCAGCTTTTGAATTATAAAGAGTAATATTTTGCTTCGCAAAGACTATATTATTATAAATGTATTGCGAACTTCACTTTCGGGGGGCCGAGTTCGAATACTAATACGCACCCCTAACTTTACTGAGTTATCTGTTTGAAATATCAGTTGCTTCAACTTGTGTGGAGTCCAACAATCCGCGCTGGGCCAACGTGGTGGACCTTAACCCCTTCTCATTGTGGGAGGAAACCCTGCCCTGTAGTGGTAATGGGTTGATGTGATGATGAACTTTTTTATAAGTATTTTTAGGATGGACATAAAATGATAGATATATTCACCATTATAAATTATAAATTTCACCATACAGATTCTCCTGCTTTTCGCGGAGTATAGGAAATTAAGCTAATCTTCATAATATATCATGGACTTCCGCAAAGTAACGCCTGCTTCTATCAAATAGAACTAATTAAAATATGATAATATGGCACCTATTATTTATAATAAGCTACCAGTGTCAATGGCGGACAGAAACCTGAATGTTTTAGCATTTGAGCGTAAAATTAAGGAGTTTTTACTTAAAAAGCGATATTATGATATTAAAGAATATTTATGTGTCATTTTATAGAACTTTGACATATATTTTATTAATAGATTTGTTGTATATTATTATTATTTGATTTAAATACTGGATAAGAATTTAATTAAAAGAGCATTATAAAGACATAGTTTGCTACAATCGATGGCGATTGTAGCACTATTATATTATTGTACCCACCAACTATGTAACACAATCTGCAAATAAAGAAATTGAAATTGAAATTGAAATGAATGGCCTCCTATGAATTGCACCACACCCCAGGGCCTCAGCCTCGAGGCCTGGCCGGCCCGGCGTGTAATTCGATTTGGATAGATGTTACGAAGACTAACCTCACTTGGGTCACAAAGGCCCCATAACTACTTTACTATTAACTCGGTGAAAAATGAACAAATGAAGTAGTTACCCGGAAGTTTGTAACTTGAGTTCTATTATGACGAAGTTGGAACCTTCGGGAAAATGTTTTTAGGGTTTCGTCACATAAACCCTATCACCGCCCTACTACAGAGCACAGGTCTCACACAATGAGAAGGGGTTAAAGCCGTAGTCCACCACCCTGGCCCAGTGCGGATGGATAGACTCCTCACACCTTTGAGAATATTATGTAGGACTCAGGCATGCAGGTTTCCTCACGATGTTTTTAGGGTTCCGTACCCAAAGGGTTTCGTCACATAAACCCTATCACCGCCCTACTACAGAGCACAGGTCTCACACAATGAGAAGGGGTTAAAGCCGCAGTCCACAACGCTGGCCCAGTGCGGATTGGTGGACTCCACACACCTTTGAGAATATTATGTAGGATTCAGGCATGCAGGTTTCCTCACGATGTTTTCCTTCACCGTTGAAGCAAGTGATATTTTAAATAATGAAAATGCACACAACTGCAAACGCATATTGAGTCTATTTTTCAGTAGGCACCTTGTACCAGGTGACACCACGGAAATGCGTAGCCTACTGACCACATTTTAAGGTTTAAACTTGGCTAATTGATTGAGCTTTGCAACACTATATGCGCAATAGACCACTTGTCTATCGTCGTCTTTATTTACAAAGCCGATTGGGCAGCGACCCGAGTCAAAGGCCGTGGGTTCGATGCCCACAACTGGAAAATGTTTGTGTTCGAACAGGGTTTTTTTTCAGTGTCTGGGTGTTTATATGTATTTTATAAGTATTTATGTATGTTATTCATAAAAAAAATTCATTAGTCATCTTAGCAAACATAACACAAACTACGCTTACTTTGGGGCTAGATGGCGATATGTGTATTGTCGTATTATATTTACTTATAAAGGTATGTTATGTAGCTCTATAGGTCTCTTAATCGAATCTAGGAACCATTTGTATAATATAAAGTGTCATTTGCTAAATTGGAAATATCACATGTAGAATCTTGTTTGCTCGTAGATAATTTATTTAGAACTTTAAGCTGATATTTTTAACCATTCATGCCCTAGGGAAGTAGCTATTTTTAAACATCAAGAACAGTTCAAAGACAGGAAACGTATACTTAACTGGTTTAGATATACCACTAAAAGTGTAATTTATGATTTACCATGCTTTAATAATGTAAACGTTTCATGTCGCCACATAAACATTGTAGTGTAAGAGGTGGTTGATGATTTTAAATACGCAGTTATGCGAATTCTATTGTTTTTTTTTTCAACTAGAAGTTATCCCTTGACTGCAATGTTGTCTGGGAGTTAGTTATAATGCCTAAGCGGACTATTAACATGTCAGTTAAAGGCCAATTGACGCAGTGGGCAGCGACCCTGCTTTTTGAGTCCTAGGCCGATTCGATTCCCACAACTAAACCAAATAAGGGTATGACTACCATACCTCCTAACAGGTTAGCCCGCTACCATCTTAGACTGCATCATCACTTACCACCAGGTGAGCTTGTAATGGAATAAAAGAAAAACTGGAAAATGTTTGTGTTTTAATCATGAATGTTTACCTGTAATATATCTCAATAATTACACCAGTATCCATGCCTTTCAGATCAAAACTCAGCAATAAGCATGGCGTGGTCCCCCGACATTCTCAGTCACAAAAAGATCTTTTTTTTCTTTCTTCTACAAGAAATCGTGCGGCCATCTCTTACACTATATTCTGTGTGGGCCACATACGATTCGTTAGTGAACTTGTTTAGTCGTAAAATGAGATTGCGTACGATTTCATAAACGAACTGATTGAGACAATGAGCTGAGGATGTAGGTTATTACGTTAGAGATAGAGGTCAGCTAATTCCGTTGTGTTTATACGATTTACGGCCGGAACATCATTTACGGAATGTTTTACGGGTATGCGTAATCTTTGTTTTTCCGTAAGATCTTCTTACCCTACTTACCATAAGATTACTACTGCCTGTCTCGCAATATGCTATCTTTGCATGAGTGTAAATAATAGTTCTCTTGTGACTCCCAGAATTTTTGATATAAAGTGCATTATTCGACTAGTCAAGCCTTTTCATTTAATACGCACATTGAGGGAGTTGTGTTAAACATATATGTAATTCAGACGCGAGAAAATTCAGAAATTATAATTTCCTAAATTACTCAAATTGAACCTTGTACCGCCCACTTTTCGGACGCAACACTGACCACTGCGCAAGGTATGTCACGAGTAGGAAAGTGCAGAGCTATCTTCAAATGAGTGTAAATAATAGTTCTCTATGACTCCCAGAAATTCCAATATACAGTACATTACTCTACTAGTCAAGCCCTTCCATTTGATACCCACATTGAGGGAATAAAAAATATATGTAATTCAGACGCCAGAGTATTCAGTAATTATAAATTCCAAAATTACCGCCATCGAACCCTTGCGCGGTCAGTGGAGTAAGTGGGGGCACTTACTCCACTAACCGCGCAAGGGATGTCAAGAGTAGGTAAGTGCAGAGCCTTAGCTCAATGATATTCTACGTCATTGTTAACTAACACCCCGGCATAACTGTTAGCACTTTAGATAATTGATACATTAAACTTAATGCGTCTGTAATTAACCTTAAATGGGTGTCGGAGGTGGTTATTGTACATTTTAGCACCCAATTTGCTGATCCGAGGGAGATATTCAGATGTCTACGCGCCAATACCAATTAATACCTAATTAGTGAGGCACAATTGTTAAGACTCTGAGCCTTCTTACGAGGCCCATAGGAAACGACCAAGGCCTCATAAAAAGATTAACAGTCACTCAGCGGGAGATGGAGAGAGATCTCTACGTGATCAAATCAGAAATGAGGAGATCTGTAGAAGAACTAGAGTTACCGACATTTAATGCTCAAGAACTGTTTGACTACGTGGTCGATATACCGTGGAATATATACGAAGCACATTGCATCTTCGTTCCTGATCCGCACCGCTAGGATCTGGAATGCCCTTCCAGCTTCCATTTTCCCCAGTATCTACAATATAGGTACCTTCAAATCAAGAGTGAATAGGCATCTTCTTGGCAAGCGCGCTCCACCTTAGACTGCATCATCGCTTACCATCATTATTATAATATACATTAATATTATGAATATACAGATAAAGACCCAGACACTGAAAAACATTCATGTTGATCACACAAACATGTTCCAGTTGTGGGAATCGAACCCACGGCCCAGCACTCAGAAAGTCACTGCGCCAGTCGGCTGCCAAAGAACATAAAATGATAAAAATTTATAATAGCAATTATATAAAAATTATTCATTGTAAAGTGAACATCTCTGAGTGAGGATGCTCCGGTTTCGGAGCGAAACGTGCGTAGAGGGTTCATTGCCGAGGATCTGTTTGGTGTATTGGATCTGAGGATTTGTTAGTATACGGATTGAAGTAATTATAAATTACACCATACAGATTCTCCTGCTGTTCGCGGAGTATAGCAAAATTAAGCTTAATTTTCATAAGTTATATAAACCTTAAGAGTAGGCATTGTGAGAGTTACAAAAAGCCTATCCTCAAGTTTTTATAACTCGTACTGGATTAATATAACTCATTTTATATCATCTGCATACCCTGTGGGAAGCTACATATGTATTTTATTCCATTATTGTGTGGCGTTGGTGATTTTGAAGAACTGAATGATGGGGTCCCAAGTGCACACGGTGCAGATTTGCCTGGTTCCACGGATTATAGCAAATTGAGCTTTATGTTCATTTCAGAAAAGAACAGAATACGTTGTCACCACTCCTCTTCCCGCTGCTTTCGTACGAGGCGACTAAGGAAATATATCGAAGAACGGGCTACTAGTACCATCTACTGCGATCACGATTAGGAGAGGCCTATAGTCCAGCAGTGGACTGTTACAGACTATAGATAATGATGAAAAGTTGCTTCATCTGAGAATCGAACCATGTTTTAAAGTCGAAAGTTCCACCAGTGAGGTTCAGATGCAATGCGATATCGAAACTATAGAGCCTGTTCGGCTGTGCCCGATAATACGCGACGTGAGTATACCTAATCCAGGGGGATTAGAGCGCGGACATGGACAGACAGACTGCTTTTGAACATACACAATAGCGATGCCTAAATCGACTCAACGGTAATGGAACCCGAGAGTTTTTGCTCATCTATACATCTAAACTATCCTTTGCCCGCATGGAGTAGTAATCTCGGGACAAAAAAAAAGAAGCCTGTGCCACTTCGATCAGGTGCTCCGTTGTTGCGTGAAAACATAAAATTCAAAATTCATTTATTTCAAGTAGGCCTACTTTTTGACCACTTTTGAAACGTCAAGTATGTATGTTTTTAGTGACTCTACCACCGGTTGGGAAAGCAGATTCTACCGCGAAGAGCCGGCAAGAAACTCAGTAGTTACTTTTTTCCAACATCAACATTTACAATTATTTTTCTATCTTGCGGGAGATGAGAGCGTGCTTTTGCATACAAACTAAAGAAACTCACTTGGGTTATAATCATCATAATATCAACCCATTGCCGGCCCACTTCAGGCCACGGGTCTTCTCCCACAAAGAGAAGGGGTTCGGGCGGTAGTCAACCACCTTGTAAAACCTCATCATTTCAGATACGTTTCCTTTCTTGCGCTTGTGTTATTATACCCAAGTTGGGAGCCTGGTTCGATTCCTAATAGGCAAATTGAGAATTGATAGTTTCTGGACTTTTTCCAGTGGGAGGTCTTGGCTGTGTAAATCACCACCCTAACGAAAAACACGTGCCTCCAGGCGATTACTGTTCATTATATTGATCGATTCTGAAAAAAAAGTCCTGTTATAGTAAAAAGGACTACGTAATCGGTAAAAAAGCTTGGGTGTGAATTCTAACCAGGTTGCTCTTCTAACAATTTTAAATGACAATGTGAGATGGTGATAACAAGAAAAAACACATAGTCTAAGTTTGTTGTGGGCTTCTTCTCAGACCAGGACGCGTTTGGATCCCTCGTACCAACGCCATGTACAATGTACACAATAAAAGTTCCTTCAGTGGGCCTACTTGAATAGAGATATTTTAACTTTGACTTTGAAACCGATTACTTGCCATAGATAAACCGTACAGGTTAGCCCGCTAACATCTTGGACTGCATCATCACTTAACCGCCAGATCAAAATGCAGTCTAGTAGCTCGGGGAAAAAAACCTTTCAGTCAAAATGAAATTCTACTTGAAATCGACAAAAGGAAATTCATTTTCTCACAAATAGTGATACTATTGTTGTATACTGCGATTGTTACGACTTGACCTAAGACCTGTCCTAGAGATAAGAGAGATGGAAAAGAAATACAAAAAAAACTCCGATACTTAAATTTGTATTCGCCTTACAAACCGATGATTCTTGCGCTATTTTTTCTTTGCAAGCCTTTTTAGTTGGACGGTTTTGTGGCACAAGTATTAAGGCGTTTTTATTTTTTATGTTAGCCGTGTTGCATTTGTTATTGTTTTTTGGTATTTGCAACGTCTTTTTTTTATAATAAACAAATATACTACGAGAATACACAAATCGCCATCTAGCCCCAAAGTAAGCGTAGCTTGTGTTATGGGTACTAAGATAGCTGTTGAATATTTGCTTTGATTTCTGCAGATATTTATTTTTTTATTTTGCGTCGGGGTGTTATATGTTTTTCTTGTCTGTGCGTGTGTGTGTGTGTGTGTGTGTGTGTATGGCGTCGTAGAGTCCTAACGGATGAACTGATTTCGATTTTGTTTTTTTTTTTTAATGTGAATATGTCGGGTAGTAGCTATGTTTGATAAAAATTCGGTCCGAGATGGCCGCCTCAACAAAATGGTGTTTCACATACTTTTTCACAATTCCCTTTATTGGAAGGTTACTTCTTCACGGTAGAATCTGAAGAAATTGGGAACCGCTAGTCTCAACAAACAGGAGTACTTGACGTTTCTAAACATCTTATTTTTCGACTATGTTCTAGAGGGGAATGTCGGTAAAGGTAGGATAGAAGCACTCTAAAAAAAGAAAGCCAACTAAGAGAGATTTTCTCTTAGTTGACGTTATATAAATTATAACAATTGTAATAATAAACATAACAACAAAAGCTGATTAGTTATAGCAGCAAGTTCATTATAGATTGAGCTAACAATATAGGTATGTTCATTGATTCTAACAAATAAATACGTTGTTTCTATTATTATTTACTTCTTTGTATGATTAGATCATTTTTAATTATTTAGCTTAAGCAAGTACGTAAATTGAATCAGTTAAGAATATGCCTTAGTTAAGTAACAATAATAGGAGCAATACTGTTGCCCAGTCCATTGAATTATGATAAACAATCATTATCATCTTATTTGATGTATCTATGTTCTTGTTAGGCTCGTATGGAATCAAGATGCTTGATCACAACAATCACTATCTTGTTAGGAATAACCATTTTTTTTTTAGAGTGAGCAGGCGTAACTTTGCGGAAAACCACGATATATTATTAAAAAGCTTAATTCGCTATAAGCAGCAGAATCTGTATGGTGTAGTTTACAATTTCTTCACTCCTTATACTCCACACCAAACGTATCTTCGGCGATGTACCATCTACGCACGTTTCGCTCTTTCCGCGGAGTGTAGCAAATTAAGCTTTTTTTCATAATATGTCGCTGAAGGTGTGTAAATTGGGCCGTATAAGAAACGTTCTCGGTCAATGTTTATGGAGGGGAAAAAAGCTAGGATCCACCTATACAACAGCTACCCGACTGTAAATAACAGCTCAGCGGATACTGATAGGAGGCTGCGCTGAAGGCTGTTCTATTTGTATTTATGGAATGTATTGGCAATGTTTTTTACTATGCTGATCCCGGTATACGTTCAGTTTGGCGACCTCACACAGCACAGCGGTGAACCCTGTGATCCTTTAAGTCAGAGGTCGATTGATCGATCTTCGACAGGGACAATTTGTAACCGATTTAAATAATTATTTTTGTACTATATAGGTTATAATATGTGTTTAATTTTGCTCAAACTGTGAAATGAAATAAAATGAAATGAAAATGAAATGAAATGAAAATACACTTTATTGTACACCTAACAGAAATTAAATTATAAACAAAAACAACAAAATAAAACACAGGTACAATGGGCGGCCTTATCGCTAAAAAGCGATCTCTGCGAGGCAACCCAATCAAGGAAAGGAAAAAAACAAAAAAACACAGACCTAAGGGTTAGGTTGTACACAAGAGCAGAGCAGTTAACAAATTAAAAATAAATATATATATCAATTATTATATCATACAAAGTACAAGCCAACAATACAAAGAAAAGTGACTCCGAACTCTCTGTGGTTGGAGATAGAGGACTGAACTCTTCAGCGGACAGCAGCAAACCCCTCATTTAAGGCTTAGCGATACTGAATACTTTAGTTTTTTTAGATCTACAACTAAATTTAACGCCACATCAAAAAACAAAATCAAACGCAGACGAAGTCGCGGGCAACAGCTAGTAGGTACTTAAATAAATTTAAAAACTTCATAATAAATTAAATATTTATCTAATTTTAATAAATTAAATATTTATCTAATTTTAATAAATTAAATATATGCAAATTATTCTACTAGTCAAGTCCTTTCATTTCATACCAATATTGAGTGAATCGTGAAAAAATTAAATTCGACAATTTGGTGGCAATCTTCGACTTGAAATTTGTCACAGCGTAAAATATTCTACTAGTGACTAGTTAAATCCTTTCATTTCATACCCATATTAGTTATATACTTTATTTATAGGTAAACCCCGGGTGGGTTGAGAGGGAGTTGTGAAAAAAATATATGCTCCGCCATTTTGAGGCGGCGGCCATCTTGGACAGATTTTTATCAAACGTAGCTAAGATCGCTCTTGCGGAACAAAAAAAAAACAAATTCAAAACCGTTTCGGTGCCACGATGCCACAAAAATACACACACACACACACACACAGCCCTAACTCGAACCTATAACACCCCGTAATTTTTGCGTAGGGGGTTGAAAATCGAACGAAAGATAACACGCACATCTACAATATATTAGTAAGTACATTATGTATAACACAAAAGCCTCATTAAACAATGTCTGCCAGTCCACGCAACCTCTCACTAAGGCTCGGAGCAAAGCGCTGAGTCATCTGTATTCAATTTAACAACATTTCGTAGGCATTGGTAACTGGAGTATTGCTTTTACGTTATACAAATTGAAGAAAAAGTATTTGAATCGATTCGTTGTAGGTAATATGAAAATATGTAGCCTTAGCAATTTGGCAAATATAATATTACCTATATAGTATTTAAGTTACGTTGATCTATTTTATATATTTCACGCACGCACCTCTTACGTTTCTAAGTTATGTGCGTTTTAAGCAAATAAAATATCGCTTGCTTCAACGGTGAAGGAAAACATCGTGAGGATCCATCTATCTGTATGTAACACCTACCTATTTTCTGTATTTATTTGTTTTCTTCGCCATTGGTTGCCTCGAGGAAATCGCTATGAAGCGATATGCAATAAAAGTATGTATATTCATTCATTCATTCTTTTTGGCCGATTGGCGCAGTGGGCAGTGGCCCTGCTTTCTGAGTCCAAGGCCGTGGGTTCGATTCCCACGACTGGAAAATGTTTGTGTGATGAACGGGAATTTTTTTCAGTGTCTGGGTCGTGTCTTCATATAAACATATGTATGTTATAAGTATTTACGTATATTATTTATCAAACTATTCATCAGTCATCTAGGTACTCATAACATGTGTGTCTTGTCGTAGTATATTTATTTATTTATAAAGGTATGTTAGGCAGCTCTATATGTCTCTTAATCGAATCTAGGAACCGTTTCTCTAATAAAAAGTGTCATTTGCTAAAAAAAGGAAATATCATATGATTCTACTTGTTTGCTCGTAGAGAATTTATTTAGAACTTTGAGCTCATATTTTTAACTCTTCATGCTTCAAATATAACTTACTTTAACTTTGACGGAAAACATCGCCCGGAGACCTTCATGCTTTATAGTTCTAAATAATGTTGTTAAAGGCGTGTGAAGTCCACCAATACTTAACAATCAATCAAAACATTACGGCCACTACAGGACAAGGGTCTCTCTCTCGAAATGAGAAAGGTTTTAGCCCTAATTCTCCACGCTACTGGCCAAGTGTGGATCGTTAGACTTCACACGACTTCTCCACAATGTTTTCAAAGGTGTGTGGAGTCCTCCAATCTGCACTGGGCCAGCGTGGTGGACTACGGCCTTAAACCCTTCTAATTGTGGAGGAGACCCGTTCCTTGTACTGGACCGGTAATGGGTGATATCCGTGTTAACGTTTTCAGCAATAGTGTTCTTATAATCCGATACAACGTAGCGAGCGGGTACAATTCTGTAGGCTTAGTTTATACGTGGTGCTGGATCTACGGTATTAGAAAACAACACTTGTTGCCTTTCGTAGTTCATTTAGGGGAAGGGGGGCCAAAGAAATATTTGCCAGAATAATATCAACCCCTTATCGACCTCCTACTGGCGTCTCGGGTCGGGTCCCGCAATAAGAAGGGGTTAAGGCCGTAGTCCACTACACTGGCCCAGTGCGGTTTGGTGGACCCCACACATCTTTGAGAAAATTATGGTGAACTGGGCTATCATAGTATAGTGTTTTATAGGCGATGTTTTTCCACTTACGAAAAGTTCAATGCATTTTGTTTAAGTAACTCGGCCCCAGTGGTGTGCGCTTCATACATGCACAAAAGCACTGCATACCCAAATTATTTTATATAACCCGTATTGGAGGGGAATTTTTCGATTTTATGCCATGTACCCTTGTGTTGTAAAAGAACAGACTTTGTTTAACAGCTAAAAAGCAATAAATATTTTCTGCGTCATTTTGAGTAGTGTAATCGTATTTTATAAATGTAGATATATATGTAATTATAAAAAAAAAGCAATGTGCCATCTCTTGTTTCAAACGTGTCTCATTTTAATATAGAACTTTGAAAAAGTAGATCGAAACTGCAACGTTTCCTACTAGATGACGCTTCAGTCGCTATAAGACTGATGTGAAAGGCATATACTAATTTCGGCATCGACGGTAGGAGAGCCGTAACTTAATTGGAGAAAGCGCTCAGGCCGCGATTGCCAGAGATTCGCAGGTTCAAATCCTGTCGGTTCCGAAAATTTTTATATGCATTTTATTTTATAGTAATCGTAGTATAGTAAAGCAACAAATATAAGGACAAAAACAGTCAAATTCTAATTCAAAAATGTTATATTCATGTTGGCCTTATCACTGGCACTTATCAAGCGTTCATACATTTAACATGTAACACTGATGTTAGTGATGGTAATAACTGCATTCGTTAACTTAAAACTAAAGCTAGGAGGTTTTCAAACGCGCCCTGGTCTAAAAGCCCACAACAAACTTGGCCAGTTTTTTTTGTTATCACCATCTCACAGTCGAGTTAATGTTGAGTTATGAAGTTAGAGCAATTCATATCTATGCTTTCTTATCATACATGTAATCCTTATTATTATAAAAGGATTCTTCTATAAGCTTACGTTTTATATAAAGTCCAATTAAGAACTTCCGCCTTCTTTTAAGTCGGTTGAAAAAAGGAAACTTACATGCTAGATTTGAGTACTTAGCTATTAATGCGTATATCACACAAATAATACAAGCGCATTTAATATAAATTCTGTAAACATTTCCCTCCTCAGTGCTGCGACGGCCATGATTGTTTCAAATATTCCGAGAGCTGACTCATTGCTGTAAACTGGTCCGGCCGAATCATGTTGTCCTAAATCAAAATGTACGGAGTAATCTTATATCTACACTAAACTTGGCAGACTTTTCTACGTAAATGAAATGTGCAGTGACTTACTTAGATTATTGAGTTACAATTTCTGATAAGTTAATTTTACCACACAAACTTTTGCTTTGCTACACAATGTACCAACCGCGACGCATTACCCGCCCACCCTTTTAGTTTGTCTTCTTGGCGTTCTTCCAATTTTCGAAGTGAAACTTTTTAAATAATTTTTAAGTAAATTTGTCACGATTATGAATAAAAGACATAAATGTATAGAATAAAGTCGGTGAGAGAATGAGATGGAATACTTTACACGTTTTGTTTTGTTACCTACTATCGAAACTGAATAATATTTAAACAATATAATATGTATCTTATTGGTCACTAACAATAAATAAATTATATATATATATATATATTTTTTTTTCTAATAACTATTTATATTTTTAAATGATGAACAGTAGCTTTGATTTCAATATTTCACGGCCGATTAGCGCAGTGGGTAGCGGCCCTGCTTTCTGAATCCTAAGACGTGAGTTCCATTCTTTCCTTTCTCAGCCAAAGGCCGTGGGTTCGATTCCCACGACAGGAAAATGTTTGTGTGATGAATTTGAGATGTGTTTTTCAGTGTCTGGGTGTTTATATGTATATTATAAGTATTTGTGTATATAATTCAGAATAGAATAGAATATAATTTTATTGTTTACTGTTTACACATAGAAAGGCAGTTGACAAGGCCTAGAAAAGTATTCAAAACAGTATACCCACAGCCGGGCGTACAATTATATTATTAAATAAATATAAAATTAAAAATTAAAAAAAAACAATGTAAGTAACTACAAATATAAAATCAGTGACAAATATATAAAGGTATAAGATTATTAATAATTAAAACAAAATTGAAACAATAAAAATAAAAAAAAAAGTAAAAATCATTTGATTTGATTCATCAATTCATAAAATATTTATCAGTCATCTTAGTACCCCTAACACAAGCTACGCTTACTTTGGGGCTAGATGGCGATGTGTGTGTCGTAGTATATTGATTCATTTATTAATTTATTATATACATAAATAAAAATAGCCTCTTTACCAAAATAAAACTAAATAAAATCTAAAACGTCTTAAAATCACAGCAGTGAGGCATAGTACCTTATATTTCACATTTCAATATGAAATATTTTTAAGGCTTTGTTAAAAATAATAAACCTTACTTATTATATTTATATTGCTGATACTCTAAATCGATTTCAAACTATCGTAGGCAACTTTTCAGAAGTTTCACTTCTGCCGTGTCTCACACACTTGTACAGGAGTTTTCTAAGTTAAAGTCAAAGTCAAATATTTCTTTATTCAAATAGGCACATAGATGGCACTTTTGATGCGTACATTACATGCAAAATATGACATAGGAGTGAGTTGATGGCGATAACTTAATTCGCCAACTTAAAACTAAAGCTCTTAGGGTTCCAAATGCGTCTTGGTTAAGAAGCCCACAATAGACTTAGCCGATTCTTTTTTTTTTGTTGCCACAATCTCACAACCTGGTCAGAGCAATAATTTACACCCAATCTTTTTAATCGATTACGTACTTAGTCCTTTATACTATAATAGGACTTTTCTATAAGCTTCGTTACAGAGACATCTCCAAGATGTCATCGACCAACTGGTAGTTTATTGTAAAATTTTATACAATTTCCATTAAACGAATTACTTACTTATTTTATGCATATTGCACTGCGAGTTTATTTTTGCTTCTAGAATCCTCTTTTTATTATTTCTGTTCAGGTTGAGGTGATGCTAAAGAATATTCTAACCCATCTCAAGAACTGAGCCTCAGGTTTATGCACACAAGGCGACACTAGGACGTGTTTCTTGCATGCCCTGCGAAGTGTTTCTATATAGTGTTTTCACCATCATCATCATATCAACCCATGACTGGCCCACTACAGGGCACGGGTCTCCTCCCACAATGAGAAGGGATTAAGGCCGTAGTCCACCACGCTGGCTCAGTGCGGATTGGTGGACTCCACACACCTTTGAGAACATTATGGAGAACTTGCAAGTTACCTCACAATGATGTTGAAGCAAGTGATATTTTAATTACTTAAAACGCACATCATTTAGAAAAGTTAGCGGTGCATGCTGGGCATCGAACTCAGCCCCCCGAAAGCTCCTACCCACTGGGCTATCATATTACAGTGTTTTATAGGCGATGTTTTTCCACTTACTAAAATTTGCTTAAAATACAGAAAAATTTTCAATGTATTTTATTTAACCATAACGCCTACTTCTATCGAAGATTCTGATCACTATTCCAATAAAACCTACTTATTATGGTTTTCCCCGAAAAACGACATTATAAAAGACTCGTACTCCACATACCGTGGAGGTGAAATGTTGATTATCAATCTTGATAAATTTCTGCGTAGGTGTTCTTACATTGTATGATATTTAAACAATCATAGGAATATAGACTTTAAATACATCTCTCTAAGATTGCTAAAGTTCTGTACACATTTACATTGCATTTTGCAAGGAGACTTGACAGATAATAAAAGCACGTCAAATTCCGGGTAAAGTGTAGTAAAATTGTAATAAACCATTTTATGACTTTTATGTGGCACTCAACAGAGAATTACTTAAAGATAACTTGTAGAGACATTCACTTTAACTCAGCCTATGTAGGATCGTTTCTAGTGCTCATTTTTTATCAACGCAATTGAAAAAACCTGTGGAAGGTGGATCGATAGTTCTAGAAGAGCTTTTGTGACTGAGCTCGTAGGAAGTAATACCCTCGTTTATTTCTGCCGCTAAGCAGCATTGGTCTGAAGGGGGTCGGTTAAATTACAGGCACATGAAGCGGTGAATAGCCCAGTGGTTAGGATTTCGGCTTAAATTTCGGGGTGCCGAATTCGAATCCCAGCACGCACCTGTAACTTTTCTAAATTATATGCGTTTTATATAATTAAAATATCAAGATTTAAAATTTAAAAAATCATTTATTTTAAGTAGACCTACTATAAGCACTTTTGAAACGTCAAGTCTGTTTGTATTGACTCTACCACCAGTTCGGAAGGCAGCTTCTACCGAGAAGAAGCCGGAAAGAAACTCAACATTTGCTCCGGAAAAGAGCATGATATCAACAATTTACGTTTTACATTTTAAAATTCATTTTTCTATCTTGTAAGAGATCAAAGCGGTGCCGTATGCTTCCAAGAAATTCTTAATTACAAGGAAGAATTTCAGCAGCAGGAAGCAGGCGTTACTTTGCGGAAATCCATGATATATTATCAAAATTAAGCTTAATCTTAGATAGATAAGGTAAGGGGGTTAGAAAGGTATAAAAGACGACACATTTGGCGAATTTTTCACTTAACGATTATTCATTGTAAAGTCAACATCTGAGGATGCTCCGGTTTCGGAGCTAAACGTGCGTAGAGGATATATTGTCGAAGATCTGTTTGGTGTGGAGTATGAGGATTGAAGAAATTATAAATTACACCACACAGATTCTCCTGCTTTTCGCGGAGTATAGCAAATTAAGACTAATTTTGAAATTGATCAATTGTATAGTAACCTATCACTTGCGTCAACGGTGAAGGAAAACATCGTGAGGAAACCTGCATGCGTGAAATTTCTCCATAATGTTCTCGAAGGAGTGTGAAGTCCACCAATCCGCGCTGGACCAGCGTGGTGGACTACGGCTTTAACCCTTCACATTGTGGGAGAAGAAGTGTGCCTCGTAGTGGGCCGGTATTGGATTGATAGGATAAATAAATAAATATATAAATATACTACGACAATACACACATCACCATCTAGCCCCAAAGTAAGCGTAGCTTGTGTTATGGGTACAACGGTGACTGATGAATATTTATATGAATAATATACATTAAATACTTATAATATACAGATAAACACCCAGACACTGAAAAACATTCATTCATTCACAACAAACATTTTCCAGTCGTGAGAATCGAACCCACGGCCTTGGCTGAGAAATCAGGGTCGCTGCAAACTGCGCCAATGGGCCGTCAAATAGGATGATGATAACAATGAGGATTAACACCTACGCTTACGGATGATGGAGGGCGGCTCGTTGCAGGACGTATTCCGTGCACGCCCTGCGATCTGTTGTATTATTCTTGTTCAAGGGACGTCAAGGTCACTTACATACAAAACTTTACTAACCTTGGTCGACCTCCCTAGCGCAACGATGAATTTGTTCCTACAAATCCCCAGGTCCCCTGGTCCCAGGTCATTATTTCTGAATTTTCACTGGTGGGAGCTTTCGCCTTAGCTAGATAGATACCGACACCGAAAAAGACATGCCGCTAAGCGATTTAGTGTTCCGGTGCGATGTCGTATACAAACCGATTAGGTATGACTTCCATACTCCCTAACAGGTTAGCCCGCTACCATATTAGACTGCATCAGTACTTATCACCAGGTGAGATTGCAGTCAAGGACCAGCTTAAAAAATAACTGCTTAAAGCTGTGGTATAGTGTGCCCCCAGAAATTATAAAACACCTGCAAACCAAACAATAAAAGTTCTGAGATTATAGTCTTAAGTAATAAATTCCATTTCAATCAAGACGGTAAAAGGTATCGTATAACAAATTCCATGACTACCATAAAAAGTAGTTCGAAGACAACAATGGAGATTAGAAGAATAAAAACTGTAAAAATCTAATCAAAGCTGGCATTAGATAGACGCCTCCAAAATCTAGAGAGCGTTAAGACACGCCTACATAAAATATCCGGTACGCTTTCAGTGTGGTCTATAACATAGGTGCAAGCGGGTTCTATTCCGCTTTTTATAAATTCCGCGGGAACTGTTAATTGTACTGATCTTGTGGTAGTCACTACAAGCAGACATACTTGACGTTTCAAAAGTGCCTATTAAGTAGGCCTACTTGAAATAAATTAATTTTGAATTTGGATTTTTTTTAATTTTAGTCTGAAAATTTCGCCAAGATCGGTATAGCTGTTAATTAATTAATTTATTTATGTATTATCTTTTAAAGGGAAACAAACAGTACTATTACACATAAGATTAATACCGTATTTTACTCACATGATGAAGTTTCCGCAACTTAGTTATACATAAACGATGACATAAAGCTTTAAATATGCAGCAAGGACTATATATTTTAATCCCACGGAAGAGATACATGCCTACATAATTGTACATTCAGGCATTAAAAGTATATTATGGAGCTCCAGGTTTCATGCGATATTATATGTGATAGATTTAAATTATTATTATATTATTTTCTTATATTAATAAAATTATGGATGCTATAAAAAAAACTAAACCAACATATCGATATATCGGTGAAACTTTCTATAACGATACAACGATATTTTTCCGCAAGCACAGCAATGGTATGTAGCCAGCA
Organism: Pararge aegeria; assembly: GCF_905163445.1. Lineage (NCBI taxonomy): Eukaryota > Metazoa > Arthropoda > Insecta > Lepidoptera > Nymphalidae > Pararge > Pararge aegeria. Next base: position 9,969,275 of record NC_053203.1, read on the forward strand.
CGTCAATGATATTAACATGTCAAACGCTACCTCTTATAAATTAAGCGCGTGGTATAATCGCTGTACCATAAAATGTGGTCGAAAACTATAACCGACGGTAATTACGGGCAAGACATGTGAACCCATTATATATAGATTAGGAATGAGAAAGACTTATTAACGGTAAAACGATGTAAAGATATTTATTCTAGATAAACGCAACCTAAACTTTGTATGTTATGTCAAAACGGTAGTGTATTTTGAGTTACTTGTTTTGTAGTTCAACTTGTCGGTTTAAAAGCAACTCTGCGTGTACTGAATTTCCAATTATTAATTATTTAAATTTACGTGCGTACATATACATATGCAATACGCAAGCAGTTTTCTCGTACCTATATTTTCTATCTATAAATATAAAATTCAATGACACTTTTCGTTGTAGTTTTATAACTCAAGAACGGGCTCACCTATCCAAACCAAATGTGTAGGCTTTGTTCGGACTATTAAATAGAAGATGTGAAGTTTCCACCAAATCGGTTGAGCGGTTCACATTATAACATTTTTTGTAACTAATAAATCCAATAAATGGCGGATAATTTTTTTAATGGGGACAAATTGACGAATTGAAATTTCAGATGGAGATTGTGCTGTCAAATTAAAACTTTTTTTAGTGTTGACAGTATCAGCATGTTGTTATGTCATTCATGCGTCTAATTTTGGACGTGCTTCGATTAAAGCAAATTGTTTTAAATTCAATCAAATGTAAAGCGTATACTCAAACCTGTTTTGGGGGGCACAAAGAAGTTCTGCATCTTTCTCAAACGATATGCAGATATCACTTATTTACGTCCGTTTCTGGTAAGGCGATTCTTAATATCAGCTTATTTTATCGTTTTTTATTTTTTCGTTTATAATATTTTATCTCACAAAGACTATCTATACCTACTTATAATAAATCTGTAACTGGAAGTTTTATCTATATTTAATATATTTAAAAAAAATTACCGGGGTATAAAACAGATTTTTATGTAATTCTTGTCTGTCTGTTTCTCTGTCTGCCTGGCTGTGTGTCTGTCCGGGCATCAAGTGAAAACTACAGAACGGATTTAAATAAAATTTGGTATAGTTGTAGCTGATATTCCGGGTCAACATATAGGATACTTTTTATCCCGATAAACATTAAGTTTCCTCCGGGAAATGGGATGAAATTTTTTATCAATTTTACTTCATAGCTCTGTTAAATTTGAATCGATTTTAATAATTCTTTTTTTATTTGAAAGTGTATACTATTAAGCATGTATTGTCTAATTTTAATGACGATCTGATAAATATTGTCCAAGATAAAGAATAGTCCGCTAGTATGTAATAAAATTTGAGCCTTCATTACATTATATGTGACACCAAAGTTTCAATGACCTATAACTTAACTATTTGACCTTAGCTTTGAGATGCAAATAGATCAGATAGATAAAGCACACTCACTTTGTAGTGGTTTATACCGACCATAGACTAATAGAGACTTTGAAATTTTTAAGCCTCTTCACATGACCCTGTGACCCATTTATAAAATATCTATTGAAACTTTATTGAATTTTTTTTGTATCGTAAAAATTGACGGATCAGAGAGTTGGTATACCTGATGAAAAATAAACTTATACTAGCGGACCCGCGCGACTTCATCCGCGAATTAGCCGACTTAATAAATATTTGTTTTTTGTCGCGGACTGTTTTATAGAACTTCAAGGAAAAAACTATTCTGACAATTCCGATATACATACTTCTGTCGTTTGGCGTAACGTTTACCGTTCACGCAACGCACGCATCAGAATCTCTCAAAAAGAATATTTTTTCAGCTTTTGCCCGAGATTCCAATATAGCTGGTGCTCTAGATCGATTTATTGCGCCCGAAACCCCCTGTATCTAAATTTCATGAAAATCGTTGGAGCCGATTCCGAGATTCCAATTATATAGATACAAGAATTGCTCGCTTAAAGATATAAGATAAGATAAGATAAACAGAGCAACACTGCATGCAAAATGCGGCCTGTATCTATCAACCTGAGAAATTAACCTTCAAAGCCGGCAACGCATCGGTGACTCCTCTGGTGCTGCAGATGTTAATGGGCGGCGGTGATCACTTATCATCAGGTGACCCACTTGCTCGTTTGCCCGCTATTAATATAAAAAAAAAAAATAGTCGTTAAGCCTCATGTGTTGACGGCCGATTGGCGCAGTGGGCAGCGACCCTGCTTGCTGAGCCAAGGCCGTGGGTTCGATTCCCACAACTGGACAATGTTTGTGTGATGAACATGAATGTTTTTCAGTGTCTGGGTGTTTATCTATATATTATAAGTATTTATGTATATTATTCATATAATTATTCATCAGTCATCTTAGTACCCATAACACAAGCTATGCTTACTTTGGGGCTAGATGGCGATGTGTGTATTGTCGTAGTATATTTATTTATTTATTATTTATTTATGTGTCTGTAATTACACCGGCACCCAAGCCCTTAGACCGAAACGCAACAGTACTGCGAATTGCGAAACAGCAATGCTGGCGGCAGAAACAAGCATGGCGGTACTACTTCCCCGGGCGAGCTCTGTCACAAATAACTCTGCGAAATTCTCAGTCCCAGGGCGCTTGCTATTTAAATAAATAAATAAATAAATAAATAAATAAATATACTACGACAATACACACATCGCCATCTAGCCCCAAAGTAAGCGTAGCTTGTGTTATGGGTACTAAGAAAGCTGTTGAATATTTTTATGAATATAATACATAAATACTTATAATATACAGATAAACACCCAGACACTGAAAAACATTCATGTTCATCACACCAACATTTTACAGTCGTGGGAATCGAACCCACGGCCTTTGGCTGAGAAAGCAGGGCCGCTGCAAACTGCGCCAATCGGGCGTCACTTTAAATGATAAGACCGCCTTTGCACCCTAGCACTAAGTACTTATACTGTTTTCCTTGTATTTTTCCTATTGCGTTGTGTTGCAATAAAGTTTTTCTATTCTATTCTATAAAAGGGATAAATGTTTTCCTGAACGCGAATATCTTAGGAACTACTATTTCGATTTGAAAAATTATTTCAATGTTGGATAGCCCATTTATCGAGGAAGCCTATAGGCTATATATCATTACGCTCAAACTAATACATGCAAAGCACCAATGAAGAATGTTTCAAAATCAGGGGTTTTTTCTCTTTGAGTGCTTCTGCTGCGTAAACGGTTAAAGTTTCGATAAACTCATGTATGACAAAGTTGTTCCTCTTTAAAATATCTAAAATAAAGTCCAAGACAGCATATGTCTATCTTTTGTAGTTGACTTATACGCGGATGAAGTCGGGAGGGAACGCTGGTAAAGTTATAAACTGTAAGACAATTCGGTGAGTCACTTAAAGAGATTTATAATGGCGTCTAGACATTATGTTTTGGTGCCAAATCCCAAATTGGTTTTTCTTGATTCCATATGTTTCTAACATTGTTAAGGAAAAGGGTTTTCCATTCTTTTGGGGGTGTTCAGTGTTGCCTATTGTTATTAGTTTTTTTTTTAATTCCACTACAAGATGCCCTTGTTGTATGGCTATTCGTGTATATAACAAGTTTCTGATCTGGATCTTCCTTTATTTAAGAGAAAACTGCATGAGTGGCTATTTTTTAAGTGTTTTTACATAATTAATGAATTTTTTGATTTTACTTAATATTATTATTCTCGATAATTTTTGTATGCATGTATTATCAACAATATAATGTATATTACTCAAGAATGACTTTGTTAATTTAAATATTTTTGCGTCCAAATTGTAGTTGTTGTTTTGTAATGTTTTCCTTTTATGTTTTTATTTCATATAATATGATTGTAAGTTGCACACCAAATTAATGGTAATACTCTGTTTCAACAACAAAAGCTAAATTTGTAACATCTGATTATCTACGTGTATTTATGCAATAAATCTAATAATTATTATTATTGACTGCAATCTCTGATGGTAAGTGATGATGCAGTCTGAGATGGTAGCGGGCTGACCTGTTAGGGAGTATGGTAATCATACCCCTTATCGGTTTCCATGCGACATCGCAACGGAACACTAAATCGCTTAGCGGCACGTCTTTGTCAGTAGGGAGGTAACTAGCTACGGCCAAAGCCTCCAACCAGACTAGACCAGACCAGAAAAAAATCAGAAATTATATACATATTCGAAAAAGATTCGAACCCGGGACCTCCTAATTAATGTGTTGGGTTTCGAACTAAAAGTCGAAGTGAAAGTCCCAACGACTGTGCTATCACCTCTCCGAAAATTATCAGTATAAAAAAAAATCATAGAGAATCTCTAAAATAAGAAAGGACTTCAGAACGTTGTAAATTGAAAAGGCACTTACCTACCGAAAAGTTACAAAAAAAAAAAAACTTGATTTGGTTATGTGATTCTTGTATCTCTTCATTTATATTACAAAGGTAAAGGTATCCTGACTCTTTCTGCCTCATTTTACCTGCAACAAAGAAATTTAACGTTACTCAAATAACAGTACAGTATAAGCCAGACCAAGTTAACATATTCCTACAATCAGCTTACAATGAGGTTTATTACTTGGATCCCGTGTAGAACCACTCGACATTCTGTGAATATTCATAATGATATTCTAAGATATAGGTGAATACGGATTCGGTTGTACACAAATGTCTAAACTAAACCGACAATAATTATATAAAAAAATACTAGCTGTTGCCCGCGACTTTGTCTGCGTTTTATTTTGTTTTTAAAGTATTCAGTATCACTAAGACTTAAATGAGGGGTTTGCTGCTGTCCGCTGACTAGTTCTGTCCTCTATCTCCAACCACATTCATCAGATCTACACAAAGTTTGGCCAAAATTAAACATATATCATAACCTCTATAGTACAAAAATAATTATTTAAATCGGTTATAATTTGTCGGAGTTATGGTGTAAAATCGTCAAAAACTTTCATCCCCTCTCCCAAAGGAACCGAGCTTAATGTCGAGATAAAAAGTATCCTATATTACTTCCAACATTTCCAAGAACATGTGTACAAAGTTTCGTTAGGATCGGTTAAGTAGTTTTTGCGTGAAAGCGTAACAAACAAACTTACATTGACATTTATAATATTAGTAGGGAGGGATACATTGATGAAATCAAATCTTTATATATATATTTCTTGTGTGCGTGTGTATGTCACTGAACTCCTAAACGGCCGGACCGATTTGAATGAATTTTTCGGTATGCGTTTGGGTAGCACCCTGGATGGTTTAGATTCACAAACCAGCCCGACAGATGGCGCTGGGGTCCGCTTGTAATATATAAAGTGTAATACACACTCATCATCATCATCATCATATAAACCTATTACCGGGCCACTGCAGAGCACTGGGTCTACTCCCACAATGCTATGGCCAACGTCCATACCATGTTGAATAAACCGGTTCTCGTGCGCTCACCGAAGTGTTATTTTTTTATTTTTAAACAGACAACAATTCAGACAGAACAGAAAACAATTACATATCACAACAATAGCTCTTAAATTTAACAAAAAGTAAAAGAAATTGGGTTAATATGTAATCCACAACACTATCCACATAATATTGTAAGGAGCAAAAGGGCGATACGATGTAGATACAGGTAACACTTACTATGACAGATAATATTAATTGTAGGCACCTAAAGTACCTAATCAAAAATTAAAATAAGCTGTCATAGCTATTAGCATTAACTTAATGCAAAATAATAAGTAAATGAATTAATAAAAAATGTCTAGTGCTACTAAAAAAGATACAAAACAAAAAAACAACAAAGGAATAGAAAAACTAATTGATTGATTCATATAAAAGAAAGGAAAGAAAGAGAACACACATTTAACTTAGACTAAATGACTAATCAGAGAAAATTATATTAATAAATATTGATCAAGTTCTCGAAAGTTAAGCAACATCACGGTCAATACTTGGATGGGTGATTAAAAGAGTAATCAACTTTAACCCTCATCATCATATCATTCCATTTTTGAATTTTGAAATTTGAATTTTGAATTGAATTTTTCGTCCATTGCTGGACATATATGTTTTGTAGAGAGTTCCAAATACTACGCGTCTTCTTCTTTGCTACAATAGCATGCCGCTTCCACCTCGTCGGGGGGTCTTCTGATGCGAGATCGCCATTAGCCAGCAACTTGGGGCCCCAACATTCTTCGGTTCGTCCGAGCAATGTGCCCCGCACATCGCTACTTCAGCTTCGCGACTCATTGAGCTATGTAAACAATCTGGTTCTTCTACGGATCTCCTCATTCCTGATTTTATCACGTAGAGACACTTCATCGCCCGCTGTGTGATTCTGGGTCTTCTTATGAGACCCAGTTAGCAACCACCTATCGGGACCGTGAGTCATCACTGGCAGATCGCACTGTTCAAGACTTTGGTCTTCAGGCACTGAGGTATTTTTGGCAACAAGATGTCACGGAGTTTCCCGAACGCTGCTCATCCGAAATCTAAACAGATCATGTGTCCTAGTCGACAATTTCGAGTGCAGTACTCTGAACGATTACTGGTTAAAGCGGAACGTCAGCATTAGACATAATTTTTAGGTACATTACCTATAAAATTACCTAATAAAGAAAAAAAAGGCTTATCTCATTTTATTGAGTACAACAGTCACGGCGATAAACGCTGCCAATTTCATTATCCCAGATACTAAGATTTTTTACAAAATACCGAATACGAATTTTTATGCCGACTCGGGAATAGATCCTCGTCATCTTCCTACAGCAAAATGCTAACTAGCTTTAAGTTCATTAAAATCTACTGGTCTGAAGGCTAACAAAAGCAATAGTATGGCTCCAATTATAGTCCTAAACTGGTCACAGAGTATCTCTAATGGATATTCTCTTTGCGGCTGTCGATTTGACACGGACAGACAGTTTGGTTCTATTTCGGAATATTAACTAATGCGAATAAACAAAGCGATGCTAGAATAGGCCGGACTGGCGATTGTGATTCGACAGTCGGAATCGAGAGAATTGGTTCTGATAGTTGGACGAATGTTGTATCTACGTTCAATTGAGATGGCAAATGTTAAGAACGACGAAATCTTCGGGAAAAAAATATCTGTAGAATGCTAAACGAAATGTACTTACAGGCACTTGAGTTTTTTAGGAATAAAATATCACTTGCTGCAACAGTGAAGGAAAACATCGTGAGGTAACCTGAGAGTTCTACATAATGTTCTCAAGGGATGTGGAGTTCAGCAATCTGCACTGGGCCAGCGTGATGGACTAAAGCCTTAACCCCATTTCTTTGTGGGAGGAGACCCGTGCCCTGTAGTGGGAAGGAAATCGGTTGATGTGACGATGATGATGATACAAGAATAGCAGTAGACTATGAATAAAAACAAAAAACATGCGATAAAAATCCAAAGCGAACCCGATTGACCAATCACAATCGCGCACCGATGCTGTCTCTCGTCGGTCTCCTTTAATAATCGTCAGAGAACAAAAATAGGAATGTATCTGACATCAATTTCTCTTATTCTATTTTGTTATATTGTGTAGGATATTTTATTTGTGAGGGGAGGCGTAATTTAATATTTACTGTGAGTTTTGTTTCAGTGTTTCTTATATTATTATTTTTTTATTTCTTTGCGATCGACATGGGTTCACCTGGTGAATGAATGAATTAATACACTTTTATTGTACACCTTTATTGTACAAGGTCACATGGGACCGCTAGGGTCCCATGCGACCTTGTCCGAGTATAAGTCAACCTGAAAAGAAAGACGCAGACTTTGTCTTAGATGACTTTACCAAAACTTTAATCGTTTGCAGCGCGTCAGCAGCTGTCAAAATGAAAAAAACCTCAGATTTTCAAACTTTTTTTAATTTTTTCTATAGTCTTAGCTTGATGATATCAAAGTCAAAAATATATAACATGAGAACTGTGTAGACAGTCGTGAGATGATGGCGAACGTTAGTTTTAAGTTTACGAACGGTATTCTTAAACTTAAAACTAACGTTACGAGAGTTCCAAACGTGTTCTTGCCTAAAAAGAAGCCCACAACAAACTTAGACGTGTCTTCTGGTGGTTTTTTTTTGTTATCACCATCTCACATTGTCTTTTAAGATTATTAGAAGAGCAACCTGGTTAGAGCAATAATTCATTACGTAGTCCATGGCAGCGATAAGGGTTAAGTATAACTGCCGTACTATCTAACAGGTTAGCCCGCTACCATCTTAGATTGCATTATTACTCACTACCCGGTGTGATTGCAGATGAGGGCTTACTTTGTTAAGTAATAAAAAAGGGGAAATTTTGATAATTAAAATTCCACTTGGAATACAACTGTGATAACTGCAGGTTAGCCCGCTACCATCTTAGACTGCATCATCACCTATACAGGTCTAACTTGTAGAGGAATAAAAAAGCTACATCAACATATAAACCCGTTGCCAGCCCACTACAAGGTACGGATCTCTCACAGTAAGAAGGGTTTAGGTTTTATTCCACCACGCTGACATGGTGTGGATAGGTGGTTCTTAAGCAAGCTTGTCACTGAGAAATGAGTATGGCAGTTACATTAAACCCATCTCCTATTCGGTTTCTACGCAACACCGTACCGGAACGCTTAATCGCTTAACGGTATGTCTTTATCAGTAGGGTGGTAACTAGCCACGACCAAAGCCGACCAGCAGACCAGAGAAAATTTAGAAATAATAAATTTGACGGCCGACTGGCGCAGTGGGCAGCGACCCTGCTTTCTGAGTCCAAGGCCGTGGGTTCGATTCCCACTACTGGAAAATGTTTGTGTGATGAGCATTAAGTGTTTTTCAGTGTCTGGGTGTTTATATGTATTTTCTAAGTATTTATGTATATATAATTCATAAAAATATTCATCAGTCATCTTAGTACCCATAACACAAGCTACGCTTACTTTGGGGCTAGGTGCCGATTTGTGTATTGTCGTAGTATATTTATTTATTAATTATTTATTTTATTTATAAATTGCCAAACTGCACCTGCCAGGTTTCGAACCTGGGACCTTCAACTTAACACAACAGTGACACTGCTACGCCAGGGCGGTAGTTTATCGCTAGTTTAATTTGACCAACCGTATAGTTATACATTTTCCACGGTAGCCCCCATTTGTAAAACCACACAAAGTCTAATTATTCAGACACGTCATATTTCTCACAATTTGCCTTCATTTGAAGAGGGACAGACGGATATCTACACTTGGAATTCTGACCCTATGCATTGATAAATAAGGTGCATTATCCTCGGACAGGAATAATTTTATTATGAACAATGGGCATTAAATAATTACACACGAGACTTTTACACGGGCCACAAAAGTTATAGAGCATAATAAACTTAATTGTCAGTTTTTCTGACATTAGTATTTTTTTGTATTGTTTTACGCGATAGCCTAGAAGATAGAAGTTTGATTACCCTTTCGTGAGGACCGAGTTCGATCCCCGGCACGAACCTGTAACTTTTCTTATTGATTGCATTTTGAATTTAAGCAATTCTGAAATGTAATTCCTGGAAACGAACATAACTTACAGGTGCCCACTAGGAATTCAACTTGGCCCCCTGAAACTGATGCCGAAACCCTAACAACTAGGCTGCCACATAAAAACTAAAAAGTAGTTTCTATTACAAAATACTACAAAGTAGTTTGTATTATTCACTCTACGTTCCGAGCAAAACAAGCGGTGAAAGCCTAGTGGGTAAAGGTTGCGTTTTTAATTAAGGCAAAAAAAAACAGTTGCTGTAAAGGTGAAGCAAAACGTGGTAACCTGCCTGAGAGATCATCATATTGTTCTCACGGGCGTGTGAAGTCCACCAATCCGCACTTGGCCAGCGAGGTGGACTACGGCCTCAACCCTACTCATTCTGAGAGGAGACCCGTGCCCTGTAGTGAGCCGCTAATGACATGAACAATGATCCCACTTCAATACGTGGCCCATGTATAAGTAGTCTTAACACCTGACAGTGACAGATTCGTCATGTTATACGATGTGAATCTAGTTTTTGTTTGGGGAGCAATTTTATTTTCATGCCTAATGGCACTTCATTGTTGCGAGACTAATCTATGGCTGTTTTTGTTTTTCAATCCTCGTACTTTAAAAATCGCAAGGTCGTGTACTATTAGGGAAATATTTTTTAATTTCCTGCTAAATTTATCAAGGTGCATTAATGTCTTTTAAATTACATGGCACGTACGTGATCTAATCAGAATTAAGGAGATCCGTAGAATAATTAATGTTACCGGTATAGCTCAGTGACTCGAGAAGCTGAAATAGCAGTAGGCTAGGCACGTGTATATAGCTCGGAGGAAAGATCTAGTTTTGGGGTTTGGGGCCCCAAACTAGACTGGCAACACCACACTGGAAACTGCAGTGATCATCACTGGTGTGTGGACCCCCAAAAGTTCAAAGTTTATATAAAACGTAAGCTTACAGAACAACCCCAAGACCCCCACAAGGTGTGTGGACCGCCAAAAGTTCAAAGTTTATATAAAACGTAAGCTTACAGAAAAATTCTATTGTAATGTTAAGGATTACTTAAACGATACAAAAGCTTGGGTGTGAATTGCTCTAACTTCGTAGTTTAATATTAATGTACCTACTGTGAGATGGTGGTAACAAGAAAAAAATTTAAAGTTTGTTGGGGCTCTTGTTAGACCAGGAAGCTTTTGGAACCCTCGTAGCTTTAGGTTTAAGTTGGCGAACGAAGTTACCACCATCCCCTTAAAATTATGTAAACATATATGTATGAACGCTTCATAAGTGCCTGTGATAGGGTTAAATGAATAAAAAAAAATTGAATTTTGAATTTGGTGAACATAATATGACATGAAACGTTTCGCGTAGTCGCTGAGTTTGGCACTCCTATTACAACGTCACATACATATACAACTTCAAAATGGCGTCAATCGATTGGGGGAGAAAACAAAATGACAGCAGTCTGTCAGTAGTAATATGGTATGTGAGAGAGATTGGATAGAAGCAGGCGTTATTTTGTGAAAACCCATGATATATTATGAAAATTAAGCTTAATTTGCCATACTCCGTGAAAAGCGGGAGAATCTGTATGGTGTAATTTATATTTTCTTCAATCACTATACTCCATAACAAACAGATCTTCGGCAATGTACCCTCTACGCACGTTTCGCTCCGAAACCGGAGCATCCTCAGGATACGTTGACTTTACACAATGAATAATTGCTAAGTAACAGATTCTCCTGCTTTTCGCGGAGTATAGCAAATTAAGCTTAATTTTCATAATGTGAGAGAGATGAATGCAATATTTGAATGACAGGAAACCGGTCCCCAAACCAAACACGATAGTCACTCAAACAGTATAAAAGCTCGCGGAAAACATAAAATCGATTATACGCGCTGCAACTCCTTATTTACCCATGCAGCCATTATTTGCATTCGCCAAAAAACCAATTGCACTGATTTAAATCCAATGATGGCCGAAGCGATCATTGTGATAATTCACAATAAACGCGACCAAATAAACCCTAGTATGAAACACATATGTCGTAAAAAACTGCAGTTTTCGAGAATCTAACAACAATAAACTTACTTACGTAAATTTTCTGACGATTGCGACATGCTTTAATATTCAATGACAAGGTTATATTGGCATGTGCTGATCTAACCTTCAATTTTCAAATATTTATAAAATGTGAAAATTATATTAATGATTTTTAAATAGAATATAAAATGTAATAGTGAATATTAAATGAAATAGCGGAGTCCCAGGAATATTTTACTCTTTCATCAGTAAATAATAATAAAAGTTTAACTTCAAACGCGTGTAAAGGTTACACGCACACACTTTGTTTAAATAATTGTTGACAGAAGCATATGGCCCACCTGATGTTAAGCGGAAAACAGTCACCTCACAAAAACTCTACTACTTAACGAGTACAAACATCAAACTAGTTACAAGGAGCCGTTGGACTCTGGTCATAGTGACACTAGTGTCTTGTATAAAATGCATTAAGTTTTTAAACGTTACGTAAGTAAGTGCAGCAGATCATTAATTACTTATATACTGTACCTTGTGCTCTTTCTAAAGTACAGGCAGTGCCAATGAAAACGAAGTTTGAATTCTTATATTATTTCATTAAGTTGTACATTAAGTTAATAATCATTGTTTTTTGAATGCTGCTGCATAATTTGTGCTATGTTACAGTGGTTCGATATTCGAAAACGTACGATGCGGCAATTGCGAGGTATAAACTCGTACTAAGGGCATAGGTGTAAATTAAATGCTCAAGCGGAAATGAGTTTTAAACGATTTTGAATCTGTATTACTGCAGTTTTACTTCTTTGGCAAAATTATTATGAATCATTGGACGTTGCAACTTCGGACACTGGTCGAGCGTATATCAACCAATATTCGCGTGAATAAAACTGATTTGTTTGTGACTTAAATATATTGAAAAAAAAGTATTGAAAATCCGACCAGTTAATCGTTACTTATACTATATTATAAATGCGAATGTTTGTTTATTTGTTTGTTTGTTTGTCCTTCTTTTACGCTCTAACTAAGCAACCAATCAGTTTGATTTTGGACATAGAGTACCAATAGAGGCCACTTGATCAGGGAGGTCAATAAAAAGAAAAGGGTCCCGGAATAATAATAAATAAATCTCAAAATTCTCAGTAAGTACCAGGGTACCATATATAGCAAGAAAGTAGAATTCTATTAAAGGCACTTAAACGGTCGCTTGTCACCTAACACTCACGCGTGTCGCTCGTAAAGACGCCAAGTCTTCGTTTATTACCAATTTGACGCTTCTTTACAGCCGGCTAAAGTGTCACTTTTCACTCGGTTTTATATGTAGTGAAATGTTTAGTATTTACTCACTTTGAATGTTTTTAACAACCTAACTAGTTGTTTTAACTTTGTATTTGAACATTTACTACGTATTGTTTTATTGAAGTTATACTTCTTTAGCGGCATTAGTGAAAAACATGGGAGTAAAATTATACCATGTAACGAAATTCGCGCGCACATTGTTACACGATTTTAACAAGATGAAAGTCGTTGCAAACCGAGTGAGAGGGGAAAATATCGTCCGTCAGCTTACTTTTTACGATCATCACAGTCACAAAAAACTGACATCCCGAAGTTAGCTATAAGTTTTGACAGTGTTCAATTGTCAAAGTCATCGGACTCATTCCGAATTCAAATTTTAATCTTCAGTGAAACTTGGTGGTCCTAAAATGAGATAACTAGATAATGCGTTATGATAAAACTTTTAAGGTTAGTGTCGTTTTCTCTACAAAACGTAATTTTTGAAAAGTATTTTATCTTGTTACGCCAAAGAAGTATAACTTCTAACGCGTGTACAAAAGTGCATACACGTTTTTTAGATCAGTAATAGTGCGTTTACTATAGAAGTAGCTATAGGTACCTACGATAGAAGGAAGGATATGTTAGTCTTTATTTTAGTTTTACTGAACGTAATTCTTTGACTAAAGAATCACTCTCTAGAAAAACTGTTAATTTTTACAACTACAAAAAAGTGTTCCTACAATAAGTGTGAAGTTTATTCTAATGGCGACTTTCGCTAGTACATCCAATTGTTGCGCATTGTTTTTATAAAACGTCATAAATAAAAATATCATCATCCTATCAACCCATTACCCCCCCACTACAGGGCACGGGTCTCTTCTCACAATGAGAAGGGGTTAAGGCCGTAGTTTTGGCGGGCTACCCGTCACTACACAAACCTCTTTACGGTCTGAGGGGGGTTCAAGCTGTCCCGATCCCTCAACAATCGGTTGGGGTGGTTGGTGGACGTCCGGGAGGAATACAACGGGTTCCCCGGTCTAACAAAGCGAACAAGAGGGGCATGCCGTGGTGGTTTTAAGTTTCGTACACCCCTTTAGAGGTTGAAGTCCCACATAACCTCCGTCCTGCCCAAGGGTCGGGAGGAAGCAATAAAGCTTTTTCACCAGGCCCAAAAAAAAGGCATGCAGGTTTCCACACGATGTTTCCCTTCGCCGTTGAAGCAAGTGATATTTTAATTGCTTAAAACGCACACAACTTAGAAAAGTTAGCGTGGTGGGATCCGAACTCGGCCCCCCGAAATTGAAGTCGAAGTCATATCCACTGGGCTACCACCTCTTACTGAGCTATCAATACTATAATACGCCAAAAATGAGAAATATATGATTGAGTTCTAACCTTATTTTGTAGAGCTTTATAACGCCTGCAAAAAAGTCCGCGACAGCATTTGTAAGACTTATATAAATAAAAAATTAAATATCTATCCTATGACTAAATACCTAGCTAAAACTGTAATTACTACATGGCTACTGCAAATGAGCTATGATCAAACGGAAGAGTTCATTCTATCAAATATATGACATCCCTAGCCATCCTGTAGTACGTACGAGTATCTATAATATAAACGCACACGCACGCACACACACACACACACACACCCACCCACACACACACACACCCACACACACACACACACACACTAAATCTAACGGAACATTTGTATAATTACTGTACTATAACTCGGAGGTGGGCGGTGGTACATGCAGCACAGTTTTTACTATTGCAGTGCCACCCTTGCTAGTATTTTAAGTGCCATTGTAACTGTTCCTTCCTTCAAGTTGTTCATTGTAAGATTTATTATTTTTTATTATTATTATTATTACTTTTATATAAAAAACGATCAGCAACTTATAACCATATCAATTTACTAATATAACAAATTGAAGTCGCGTCCAAAATCGATTCGCCCCCAATTATCCCTTGATTAAATCCAATATCTAATGGATTCTAACCTTTCACAAATTAAATTCTCTTCGACCTTCGTAATAAATCCATTTTATTGATGGCCGCTAAGTAATCGAGTTATTTTTTTTGAAAAATGCTTTGCGGGATTTAACTGTTGATTGATAATCTCATTTTCACTTCGCGAATCAACAACCAAATGTTGGTTGTACTTTGATGTTTTTTACTCGACCGTTACGTTTAAAATGTGTTAAATGTCGATCAAGGTCAAAAAATGGTTCCGCAACACATCAAAGACCTTTGTAGCTTTTTCAGTATAGAAATAGACTAGCGCTGCCCTGCAATCACACCTTGTGGTGATGATGCTGCCCAAGGTGATGAGCTTTTTCCTAGAAGATGCCTACTGACTCTTGATGAATATGTTAGATGCATTTGTGTATATTAGTTTATGTATTAGGATTTAGTTATTCGTATGTATTTATTTTATATTTTGTACCACCTGCTAAAAAAGAGGAGAATGAACTGTTATCCTCTTTTTTGCCCAATTCTAAGGTTGCCTGGCAGAGATCGCTACTAAACGATAAGGCCGCCTTTTGTATTCTGCTTCTATTTTAATGTTTCTTTTTTCTTGTATAATTCTTTTACTTCATGTGGAGTACAAATAAAGAGTAATAACAATAACAATAATTAATTTGGGGTTTCGGTTCTAAATTCATCGGTTAACCATTCACCATCAAATTCGGTAATATTGGAGATTCCATGACTGATTGGCGCAGTGGGCAGCGACCATGCTTTCTGAGTCCAAGGCCGTGGGTTCGATTCCCACAACTTGTGTGTTGAACATGAACGTTTTTCAATGTCTGGGTGTATATATGTATATAATAAGTATTTATGTATATTAATCATGAAAATATTCATCAGTCACCTTAGTACCCACAACACAAGCTACGCTTACTTTGGGGCTAGTTGGCGATGTGTGTTTATTTATTGGTTCAAACCATTATCTTTAATAATGGTTTGAAATTAAAAATAACATCATTCCTGCCTTATCGAATATAGATGAAAATTATATTAAGTAACAAAAATCTTATTTTGCAATCCTTTTCTTGAATATAGTTCAACGGGTACATACCACAATAATATTTTTGAATTTGTCGATATTCCGACCCAGTTGCATGGATCGTGCAACTGGGACGTCTGAAATGTTGATTGACCACGAAACACTTTAAAAATAGAATTATCTTATCAAATTAGTGTATTGTTATGAGTGCTCAATATATCTACAAAGTTTAAACGAAATTAGACCATCTGAAGAAGTCAAAATCAAGTCCAAAGTTTGTTACAAACATACATAAAGGTGAAGCTAATATAAAGCGTGTAAAAAGAGCAACTGCTGAGACAGTTACATAAATTCACATTGAGTTATATAACGTTCAATCTGGAATAGCAAACAGAATGCATACTTGACTGGCAGTGAACATTGGAGCAGAATCCCGCATGCATGAGTAGAAGCAACCAATGGAACGGACCCTTAAAGGCTAAGGTTATATTATATTCATGAGTTTATTTCAGAGTCTTCCGATTTTGTACCACTACCACTAAAATACTAAGCATCTATTACAAAAAAACATAGCTTTAATTAATGTATTTCCACCAGTGCTAAACTTAGCTGGTATAAATTTTATAAATTTAAAATGCATTTAAAAATTTTCGGAACCGACAGGATTTGAACCTGCGACCCTCGGGCAATCGCGGCCTGAGCTCTTTCTCCAATTAAGCTACGGCTCTCCTACCGTCGCTGCCGAAAATTGGTATATGCCTTTTACATCAGTCTTATAGCGACCGTAGCGTCATCTAGTAGGAAACGTTGCAGTTTCGATCTACTTTTTCAAAGGTCCATATTACAATGAGACACATTTGAAACAAGAAATAACACATTGCTTTTTTATATTTTTATAATTTTTTATTAGTGTTTTTACCTACACTTATTGAAAGGAATTATCAATGTTATAAATTTAAAATGCATATAAAAATTTTCAGAACCTAGCTTAGCTGGTATATTATAACGAAATAGAACCCAGAACCTTGTGATCTTTAATCAACTTAGCAAACCACTAAACCGCCGAGACATTTAATATCGGCAATAAAAATAAAAGTATCAGAGTCGAATAATCGCGAAAGATAAAACAAATAGCTAGCTCCGAAATTCTCAGTGCCATCTAGCCATGAATAAATACAGTCTGAATAATTTAGCAGTTTTAAAGAATAAAATTTCGCCGGAACGCTCCGCTGACCCTCATAAAACTTAGGATTTACATCGGTCTACATTACCATATGCGGTCCGAAGCTGAAAATATTCACAATTATTATAAATTGTATTGTTAATATATTTCTCGTGTCACTTGCTTAGGATTCTTATCTTTGTTATTCGAAATGTGTGCGTAAAAGTCCATTTTAACACGCAAAAGTTATTTGTATCACTCATGCGGGGAAAGTAGTATCTTGACGCTCGCTGTTGCGGTTGAAAAAGAACCATTTGCAACTTAGACTGCATCATCACTTACCACCAGTTCAGATTGCAGTCGGGGTTAAATATAACTGCCATAATAGTAATAATTTATTTCAGGCTTTACCCATAAACATTTAACATTGTATATCAATGAAACAGTTTGCAAAATGAAATTAAATAAATATATTTTATAGTATATATATTTAAATTTATATCTGTATTTTTGTACTTATAAAGTAAATGTAGTATTTACGTTCATGTAAGTTTGTTTAATTTTTTGTAACATACTTTATGCACCATCCACTTTCCACTTTTTATCGGCTTCGCACGCTCAGGTTGCCTTTAGAAGGCCTTATCATTGAAAGATCACTTTTAGTGATAAGGCCGCCTTTGCACCCTAGCACCAAGTACAATTACTGTTTTCCTTGTTTTTTTCCTATTGTGTTGTGTTGCAATAAAGTTTTTCTATTCTATTTCACCCTATTAAATGCAATTAAAATAGATACATAAATTTAGAAAGATAAAATAAATTAATTAAAAATTGAATTAGGCCCCCAGCATCATCACTTTCCACCAGGTGAGACGGCGGTCAAGCCAACTTGTATTGGAATAAAAAAAAATAGTATATAAAGGTAAACAAAATCCCAGAATCCCGCTTGTTCCCAATATAAAGGCCTAGTTCAATTTAACTATAAAAGGCTTTCTGATCGGTTTTTAACAATTCAACTGCCGTTCGAAATAAAATGGTCTCGTTGCACGCATTTTGCCGACATTTTATTTCATTTATTGCACGGATATTTTTTCAATATAGATAGATACATTCAATAAGGACTAATGCCCGTTTTCACTAAACTTGGGAAACGCTGAAATCGGATAATTTAGGTGCTGCTTAGAAGCAAAAAAACCTCTACCGTCTACCTCTGACGACGTAAGGCGCAATCTAAAGATACGAAACCAATTCGCTGGTGCAAACTCAAAGTCAAATAAAGTCAAATATATCTTTATTCAAATAGGCACATAGATGGCACTTTTGATGCGTTATTATATACAAAATGTGTACATAGCAGTGAGTAGTGATGGCGATAACTACAATCGTAAACTTAAAACTAAAGCTACGAGGGTTCCAATCGCGCCCTGGTCTAAGAAGAAGCCCACAACAAACTTAGCCGGGTGTTCTTTTTGTTATCACCATCTCACATTGTCATTAGAAAATATTTAAGAAGCAACCTGGTTAGAGCAATTGTTTACACCCAAGCTTTTTTATCGTTTACGTAATCCTTTATACTATAATAGGACTTTTCTATAAGCTTTCGCTTAATACAAACTTTGAACTTCTTTAGTGACATCCCCAAGATATCAACCGGTAATTTATTGTAAAATTGTATACAATTTCCTTTAAATGAATTGCTTATTTTGTGTAGTCTAGTGTACTGCACTGCAAGTTTATTGTTTGTGGTGCGTAATGTTTAAGGGGCTCGTGGATCAACAGAATAAAAAAAAGTTCTTTATAATAACCTTAAATCCTAAGACGACAGTGATTAACTCTTACTCATATTTAAGTATGTTTAGTATATATTGGTTTATTATTTTTTATATTTATTATTATTAGTATTTTATGTGTGTAATCTTGATACGTATTAGTGTGTAATTGTTCGTAAGTATGTATATAATAATAATACACCCCACCAATCGGTTTCCCTTGGTTTTCCTAATCCTAAGGTTGCCTGGAAGAGATCGCTACTAAGCGATAAGGCCGCCCTTTGTATCCTACTTTTTAAGTTTATTTTTGTTGTGTCCATTGTTTTTTTTTTACTATTTGTGGTTTACAAATAAAGTGTATAAATTAAAATTAAATTAAATCCATGCGACACATTAAAAATATGATAATACAAACACATAATTCAACAACTTTTGGCAAGAATCATAGAGATTTTTCGACGAATACTTAAACAACGTGTTAATTCTACTAAAAATGGGCATACTAACGCGTGGCACCAAAAAGGTATATGGAAAAGAATACCTAGGCAAAGCCACTAATGAAAGCTCGTTCATGTAATACATTTGTTAAACTATATAGTTTAGCATAAAGGGGTGACGTTGGGGGTGTAATAGGGTGTGTTAGATAATGGGTGCGAGCGATATTGTCCCCGTAACGATTACTGTCAGTAGCACGGCTGGAACGTTCCACAATCTGCTTATGAGCTTGTAGTTATAACCTGCTTTTGATTGTGCTTATGAAATATGGGATTGTTAAGCGTATATTATTATTATGAAGCCGTTAATACGGCTTCATAATAATAATATACGCGCTAATGGGCGGAAACATACTCTGAATACACGACGCTATCAAATAGTAATCTTCCGTGCTTCGTAAAACCAGAATTAGTATTTTTAATGCCCAAAAACATATTATTAACACCCGACATGTGGACAAGACGTCGAATGTTAGCAGTGAGTGCCCAAACAAACGAAAGTCTTAAATTTGATTTGACTCAACATACTTGGCGTTACGTAAACTAGGAACCGTATGGTAAACTCAATATGGATGGTAATGCATAGGTAAACTCAAAAGGTGTGCGGAAAACTTGATATAGACAAAGGAACTAATAAAAGCTAGTTGATGTTAGCAGTAGTTTCCAAACAAAGAAGTCTTAAATTTGATTTGACTCAACATACTTGGCGTTACGTAAACTAGGAACCGCATTGTAAACTCAATATGGATGGTATTGCGTAGGTTTACACAAAAGGTGTGCGGAAAACTTAACCAAGTCAAAGCCACTAATAAAAGCTAGTTGATGTAATACACTTGCAAAACGATATAGTTTAGCATAAAGGGGTGACGTTGGGGGTGTAATAGGGTGTGTTAGATAATGGGTGCGAGCGATATTGTCCCCGTAACGATTACTGTCAGTAGCACGGCTGGAACGTTCCACAATGTGCTTATGAGCTTGTAGCTGTAACCTGCTTTTGATTGTGTTTATGAAATATGAGATTGTCAGGCGTACAGAATAATTATGTAGCTGTATTAGGGCGGAAACATACTGTAAACATATGACGCCATCAAATGATAATCTCGCGTTTAGTTAAATGAAATTTAGTATTTTTCAATTTTAAAAACAAATATACTCCTGGCAAAAAATAACGTTTTGGAATGTTAGCAAACAGACGTCAGTCTTTAATTTGGGTTATGTTCACTATTGAGTTTATAGTTTACTAAACTGTAAACTAAATATTGGCAAAATACTGAGTGGCATTTCGTAGGTACCTACACATAAAAGGTGTGTGGCAAACTTAACCCAGAGTATGTTTCCACCAACTGAGACGCCACCTAAACTCGATAGTATGGATTACATATTTTTGTCTATTCATTTGTTGCCACATAACTCATAAACTACGACCATAATTTCTCTAAATCCCTCACAATTAGGTACATCAAAGTGTGAATTAGTTCACACCAACGTATGTGATAAACTAATAAACGTGAAATACACTCAAGCTATTCAAAACCTTAACACTAAGTCACAAGTTTCATATTCTAATAACTTTTTGAAAAGCGAATTCTGACTAATTTACTTGAAGGAAATCGTTTTCTCGAACACCTTATAGCAATGAGCTAGGGTTATTAAAAACACATTTCCATACTTAATTTCTTTTCCAGGAAAACCTAGTGGGTGATAGCTCATAAATTGGTTTTCAGTGTACGAAATATTGACTTAATGTTACTGCCCCGTTGGTATAGTGATTAGCATGTTTGGCTATGGATAAAAAGGAACTGGGTTCCGTTCCAGGGTACGCTGGGCATCTAGTAAATTGGTGCTATCCTCAGAGTGGAGTATCCCACATCAGGATTTTTTTTAATTAAAATTTAATCATCATCATATCATCCTATTACCGGCCTCCTCCCACAATGAGACCCTTCTCATTGTGGTAGGAGAATGTCATAGTCCACCACGCTGGCACAGTGCAGATTGATGGACTTCACTCACCTTTGAAATCATTATGGAGAACTCTCAGGCATGCAGGTTTCCTCACGAATTTTAATTAAATTAATCCGAATTCATTTTCGTTAAAAAACTTTGAACTTTAAAATAATCCAATCGATATGTTTTTCTACCGGAATGTTTCTAAATGTTGAAGCCAAATAATTCAGCGCAATCGCTGTTTCAAACTCCAAATTGTCAAACAAACCGTTTACCCAACAAACAAACATACAAACAACATTCTGAGGGTGTGATATTTGCTTGTTACGTGTACTATTTGCGTGTTTTTGTTTAATCTGTGTCTGTTTTTTTTAAACGGATAATTCAATTCGACGGCTAAATCTACGAATTTACGCATTTAAATACATACTACTTGTTTTTGCTCGCGATTTCGTTTTTGGTATTCAATAATCTTTATTTTTATTTTTATTCCTCTACAAGTTAGCCCATGACTGCGATGTCACCTGCTAGTAAGTGATGATGAAGTAGAAGATGGTAACGGTTTTACCTGTTGGGGGTATGGGGTATATAAATATTAAACCCATAGGTACCCCTAGCAACATGGTACCGGAACGCTAAATCGCTTAGCGGCACGACTTTGTCGGTAGGTAACGGTACGACGGTGTCGGCCGAAGCCTCCCATCAGACCAGACCAATTTCAGAAATTATAAATTCCCACATTGCCCCTGCCCGTAGTCAAACCCGGGACCTCCCTGTTTAATTAACAGCGCTCATCACTGCACCATTGAGGTCGTCAAAAACGCTAGAAACTCTTTATGCTCCCGGAGTAAAATGTATCAAGTCAAAGGTTAACTTGCAGTACATAAATAATTTAAAAAAAAGATGTCCGTATCACATTTAAGCTTTGAAATCTTTCAGTATATATATATATATATGGTACGTATGTAGACTCTGTAAGGAGGCTGCGGAGACGCCGCTGCATTTGATCTGTTCCTGCCGCGTTGATTCAAAACCCCACATTCTTTTGAGGAAGCACATAATGCAACCAGAGGATGCTAAATTTCTTCCAGCAAGGAAAGTGCTGCTTTTCCTTAAGGCGACCAACGCTTGCTGGGAGATCTAGACAGCGGCGTCACAAGAGATAGCGTAGCCGGTCGACGTGACACCAGGGCCCGGCGAACCTGAGCCGCAAGCAGAAGAAGAAGAAGATATATATATGGTAAAGTAAATCTAAGGCTGAAGATATCTTCGGCCTCGGATCAGACCATAGCCTTTGAACAGAGCAATACCTCGCAGGGCATGCAAGGAAAACGTTCTTCAACGTGGTGCCCTATGCCCATAAACCTGAGGCGTAGGTGTTAAGCATCATGCGCTATTCAATTCAGAACACAACATTGCAATAATGCTGCTTGGCGAAAGAAATAAGCATGGCGGTTGTACTTCCCCGTACGAGCTCTGTCACAAAAAGCTCCACTACTACAGTTCATCCTCCATCAGCACCACCTTCCTTCCGTTTTTGTAATTGAGTTTATTTATTTTTTCGTAATCGACAGCGTTACAATTAAAATATATTTATAAATGGTTTCACTTAAATCTAAGGCCACAAAGATTACATAAAAATAACATTTTGAAATAGTACGGTCTCGGATTTAACATAAAAATAATTAGGTATTTTGAATCAATAAATATGTAAAAGAGATAATAACAAAAAAGTATGAACAAGACGTAAAGAAACTATTAAGACTCATTATTATTTTAATTATTATATTAAGACTAATCGATCAAAAACAAAGAAATAAAAATTTATTCGTCGCAGTATGTGAAAAAGCACATATTTGTGTGTGCGTGCGTGCTAGCGTTCGTGCGTGCGTATGTGTGTCTGTGTGTGTGTGCGTTGATAAATTGGGCATTATAAAAGACCCTACATAGGCTGCGTTAAAGTGAATGTCTCTACAAGTTATCAAACAGTTATTTAACTTAATTATAACGAGCTAAAAGCATCAATAACCAAGCCACAAACATACGAAATTTCATGCAGGATTTTTTCAACTGCGCTCTAAAGTTTTCCATTACCAACTAACAATGACTTCTTTATACTAGTAGCAAGATGTATTATCAAAATGTTTGCCCACGTTCTTATACCACCGGCTCTGAAAATCGGGGGTAATTGAATAGGGGTCCCGAATCAAATTTTCATAAACCTGTTTTAGCTTGAGAGCCGGTGGGAAATTTCAATCGTATGCTTGATAAAGGCTTGCACTATCCCAAGTCAACAAGATCCTCTCTCACTCTACACACATCTATATAATTTTTGGTTTTGATGTGAAACATCTAGGCGACACAGGCCGTGGCGACGCATCGCCACTCTGTATGATAGAATATATGTACTATATGTTGATGAAAATACTTGAGTATATATGAAGAAAATGAATGTATATTAAATAAACAGTCATCATTTTCTGGAGAAAAAACGATGTATTTTTCACATCTGCCAGGCGTCTCGTGACGGCTCACATTTTTTTCTGTAAAATATCTACCTACTTATGCAAAAACAATTTGAAAAACCCCGTCAATAAACTGTTCTACAGTTTGACGGAATGTTTGTTATTTATCTGATTGTAAATGTTACTGAAGATATTATGAAATTAAAAAAAAATAAGCTAAAGGCGATGATAAGTAGTAGGTTCTGGTTTTTAACAAGCACCTCAACTAAATTTGCCGCTGGCTCTCGGGCCATGTGGATAAGGGTAGGTAGAAGGTATGATTTAATATTTATTGCGCCTTTCCTGCCAAGATAATAGCGTTTCGCGGCTTAGTTTCTATGTGGGAGGGTCTTGCTGTGGTCTTTTAAGGAAAATTGAAATTGTACCTGGCTCAAGACTGGTATTAGGCTAGTAATAATTTAAAGTGTTTGCCGTGTACTTTCGGGGTGAAGTTTGGACATTAAGTTTTCAAACATTCCTTCATCTTTCTTGGTGACTATTATTCAACCCTGCATATCCGCGGTAGGGTCTGTTAGACCCACAACGCCACGTAAACCACTGAAGTTTATTCAAATTTCGAATTTGTGCGCTACAGCCCTCAGTAGACGGCCGTTTGGCGCAGTTTGCAGCGACCCTGCTTTCTGAGTCCAAGGTCGTGGGTCGTGTGTGATGAGCATGAATGTTTTTCAGTGTCTGGGTGTTTATATGTATATTCTCAGTATTTAAGTATATTATTCAAAAAAATATTCATCAGTCATCTTAGTACCCATAACACAAGCTACGCTTACTTTGGGGCTTGATGGCGATGTGTGTATTGTCGTAGTATATTTATTTATTATTTATTTATAAGTTACTGGTTATTATAAATCTCTCGAGCGACGTCACAAAACAAAAGCCAAAGCTACATTTGTCTGGATCATTGTTGATGCAAATGAAGTAGACTTAACAATTTCCAATTAGAATACACATATTATGTATTAGCGTTTTACGTTCTTTCAAATCTGATTGTGATTTTGTTAGTCTTGATGCAAATAATATTATATCTAAGTTCCCACATCTATTTTTTGTTTCAAAAACGTGAGTTTAGTGTAATATCAATATTAAAAAAGATTACTAGTTTTCAATATGTTTTTGTTATTCACACTTTTATTTAATTCTATAGCAAATTAGGTTATGCATTTGGTTCCATTTAAATAGTAAAGTTTATAGAAAAGGTATCAAATTAGAGTCTGTGGGCACAGCGGGTAACTTTGTACCATCAGGCATTCCAAGGGTTAAGATGGCTGCAGTCCGCATTGGTTATTAAAGCTATAGCTCTCTAGTTCTATAAATAAACTAGTGGTTGCCCTGAAAATAAGAAAGACATCATCTTTTAAATTGAAATTCTAGCTGCTTCATGCGACTTTATCTGCGTTTGGTTATTGCTAAATCCGTAATTTCTGTTACGAGTTCCATTTTTATTAATAGTCGTTTCCTGTACTCGTATTTTAGTTTAAGTTTTTTTATTTTTTTTTATTCTTCTACATGTTAGCCCTAGACTGCAATCTCACCATGATGCAGTTTAAGATGGTAGCGGGCTAACCTGTCATTAAGAATGGCAGTTATATTTAACTCATACCCCTAATCGGTTTCTATGCGACATCAAAGTAGAACGCTACATCGAGGTCTGTATCGTTAGGGATAGCCTCCCACAAGAACAGACTAGAGAAAATTTTAGAAGAAGAGTTTTAGTTTTAATTATTTGTTCATGGATTTACTTTAATTGTAATAATTGAGGCCTTTAAACAGAGCGGCACTTCGCTGGGCATACGGGGAACGTGTCTCGCAACGTGCCGTCCCGTGTCCATCAACCTGAGGCGTAGGTGTTAAGCCTCACGTGCTTGTTATTTCACCGGCAACCACGCCCTTTCGACCGGAACACATCATTGCAACAATGCTGCTTTGCAGCAGGAATATGCATGGCGATAGTCCAGGCGAGAGGCCCGCTCTGTCACAAAATGCTCTACTAGAAAATGGTTAACAACTTCGCAGGGCATACGGGGAACGTGTCTCGTAACGTGCCGTCCCGTGTCCATCAACCTAAGGCGTAGGTGTTAAGCGTCATGTGCCTCAATTACATCGGCGACCACACCCTAATAATCAGAAATAGTATTGCAATAGTTATATATTATGATAATTAAGTTTAATCCGTATCTCAGGAGATATTGACTTTACAATGCAAAGCAAATAATTGCAAAGTCAACATCTCCTGAGGATGCCTCGGATTCGGAGCGAAACGTGCATAGAGGGTACATCGCCGAAGATCTGTTTGGTGTGGAGTATAAGGATTGAAGAAATTGTAAATTGCACCATACATATTCTCCTGCTTTTCGTAATTTATCATAGATTTCCGCAAACTAACGCCTGCTTCTATCCAATAATTCTATCGAAAATTAGAACCTGCGCGTTTTATTAAGAAAATTCCGGCGTATTGGCCGTGTAAAAAATGTTTCTATACAATATCCGAGTATCTGACTTCGAATTAAATATAATATTACTATTTGACATTACTATGATACCACTGACATTACCTGTATAATTTAATTAATTACGTCTCAATGCTTTGCTCAACAAGATTTTGTAGACAAGTGTAATGATTGTTCTTGTTGTGCATTTTACATTTCGCATGCTTAATAGTAGAATATGAAGGAATTTTATTATGATAAGAGCCTATGAAAGCTCATGTTCAGCGAATAAATTTCATTTCATTTTATTTTATTTTATTTCATTTCATTTCATTTCAATGCAATAGTTACGGGTAAAAGGTACTTCCTCGGACGAGCTCTGTCATATTAAGCTCTTCAGCTACTAATTTCGCTGGAGTATAAATTAATAAAAGAGTCCACTAAAAAACTAAAATAACCTTTGTGCGGTCTCTTTGTGCTTATGTGAAAATATTCCATTTTGGAAAATCAACACAGTAATAAAGAAAGCGTTTTTAATTCGCACACATGCATACGGGACGCTCCAGAAATTCTGTGTTGATATTAAAATAACCACGTGCATTGTGTGCGCACACATAAGACAGCTACTCTAACTAACAAATAAGGTATCGCCGAAACGTAATTTTAATTTTTAACTTGTTATAAATTTGTCGTGTCTGTCTATGCTATCGTAACGCCCGAACAGATGAACCGATTTTTTTTGTTTTTTCAATGTGTTTTTTAAAGGGACTGATTGCTGACAGAATGTATACATAAACAATAAGTATGTGTTCCACATGAAAAGGCTGGACGATATTGAGAGTCACACTACTCAATCAGTGTCGTGAATTAGCACACTTGACTTCGTCGTATCGCAGATTCACTCACTCGCGTGTATTTCTATATCTTCTATCCCACTTACTCAGACGAGCGAGCAACTTTTAGCGTCTTAGTTGTCAGTTCAATTAAATTTGTTTCATTGTGTCTCCGTCCATGGGGGAAAGAAGGGATATTATTTTAACCCCCGCCCCCCTCACCTCCCCTCCAAATTCTTTTCCTTTTTAATTTTTGTGTAATACAGTGTCATATTTATGTATTATTTCACATTAATTGAGGTTATGTTAGGTTATTTTTTCGTTAAAATGTATTTTATTTGACTATATGCCACTGGTGTGCGAGTCTCATAGAAATGATCCTATGAAGTAAGGTCTACTGGGAAGCGGTGATAGCGCATTGGGTAGGACTCGACTTCAATTTCAGGGGCTCGACTTCAATTTCTGGGGGCCGAGTTCGAATGCCACCTCTAACTTTACTGAGTTATGTGCGTTTTAAGTAATTACCACTTGCTTCAACAACTTATGATGATGAACTGCCACTTGCAACACTGGTTTTCACATCAAAGTCAGTCAGTCAGGCAGTCTTGCCTAGAGTCTGCGCTGCACCTATATTACCCATTTAAACGGCAAAGGCTTCGCTTCGCTTCGCTAATTCCACGATTCACAGACGTAGTGAATTAATTTCTGAACTCTGAAATTCGAAACACGTTTCTGCGCCGCCCACTGTATTTTTAAATCGCTAAGTGCTGCCTTTTCCGGAAATAAGCCCCAGATCAGCGCTAGCTTATCGGGAGGTGAGAGGGAATTTGTAAACAGACAGCACTTTAGTGATATTAAAACGCTACCCTGGTAATAGCGATCATCATCAAGCGAATAACGTTCCACTGATGGTAAAACCTGGAGTTGGTAGTTGTGTCAGAGCTTTAGGCCGATACAGGCCAGAAACCCTCCTATGCATTTCTGACCCTTTTGTATTTTTTTTTAATGCTTGTTTTTTTTTTATTTGGTGTACAATAAAGTGTATTTCATTCATTTCATTCATTCAATCACACTTG
Organism: Pararge aegeria; assembly: GCF_905163445.1. Lineage (NCBI taxonomy): Eukaryota > Metazoa > Arthropoda > Insecta > Lepidoptera > Nymphalidae > Pararge > Pararge aegeria. The sequence goes on from NC_053203.1 coordinate 9,997,343, forward strand.
ACAAGTCTCGTCACGACTACGTTTGTAAGATCAATTATAGCGTCATCAGTAGAAATACCCTTTCTGAAGCCATATTGAAAATCAGAGATAGTTTTATACTCTTGCAAATATTTCAGTCAGTAGTACAGTCAGTCTTAAATCTATTATTATCTCAAAAATTTTGGTAAATACAGGCAATAGGGAAATTGGCCTATAATTGTCTACAACTTCATGGATTTGATTTCATTTTTATCACATGTTTATGAAAATAACCAGGCAGACGGCCTGGACGGAACGTTTGACTCTTCGGCCTATGTTCATGACATAGTTATCGATGACTATGGCCTGTGATATGGGCTATGACTATCTCTATGCAAAATAACACGTAGATAAACTAACTATTTTATCGTCGCAGTATATATATTATATGGATTTAGCCAACTGCAGTCGTCGTGCGAAATTGAGTTTGCAGCCGAAAAACCTAATTGTCCAAACTTGCGACATTAATTGCAGGCACCAGACGTTCCTGACTTTGTAACTGGGTTTTGCTTGTGGTTTTGTCTGCATTAGGATCAGCGACATGTCTGGTAACGTCAAGAAATTGTTCGGCATTTACAAAAGTTATACCTAGTTTGACTTATTTGCTGCAATCATCTGAAAAGTGTTGATGCAGTCTCTTGGTACCGGGCTAACTTTTGACCGAATCGCAGTTATTTTAAACCCACATCTCTATTAGGTTTATACGCAGCATCGTACTGATACGCTTAATCGCTGGGCGGCACGTCTTTGTCAGTAGGGTGGTAACTAGCCATGACCCGAACCTACAACCAGACCAGGCAAGAAAAATTCATAAATACTATATACCTAATTGCCGTGCCATGCCAGGAACCCCACTTCAAGCCACAGCACTCACGGGGGAGAAAGGAAGCTGGGAGGTAGTCACAAACTGGGTTTTGTCTGCCTTAGGATTAATGGTAGGTCGTATTACGTCAAAAAGTTGTTCTACGGTTAAAAAAGAAATAAACCTAAGCCCGCAGGTACTTAGCTTTTGTTTTTGATAAACTGTTTTTTTATTCCATTACATGTTAGCCTTCGTGGGGCGAGTTCGAATCAGCTCGCACCTCTAAGCTTTAAAAAGTTAGATGTGCGTGCTGGGATTCGAACTCAGCCCCCCGAAAGTAAAGTCGCGCTCCTAACCAATACGCTCTCACCGCTTTAAGCCTCATGCGCCTGTGATTACACCTGGAACCATGACCTTCAAACCGCCCGGAGCAAATCAATGCTGTTTAGTTTCAGAAATAAGCATAGCGTTAGTAAGTACTACGCTATGCTTAGAAACCTCGAGAATCATCGAGAAAGCTCTGTCACAAAAAGATCGAAGTACTTCTGCTTCTAGGTACGTTTGAGTTAGGTACGCAAAGTCAAAATCCTATCCTGTATAAAGCTGGTTTTGAAATACATAACAACGATGATCACCCACGCGTTGGACCGACATAATTAAAGCTACAACACAAACCTCCATAGTCCAATGTTCCAGAAACGCTGAAGATCGTGACAAGTGGAGGCGCATCGCGGGGGCTGCTGTAGGCAAAGAAAAAGAACCATCGTCAACCACGACCACTCTGTCAAGAGTGAACGACTAAGGAGGAACAACGATGACAGAAGTATCTTTTCCAGCAACCTCAATGTATCCTAGAAGTTTCATTCAAACTATTTTTCGTGTGCGTTGCATCTGACGCACTTCAACTGCGTCCAAAATGCCGCCGTGTGCAAATGCTATAACAATGCGAATATCAGAAGTATGAACATTTTAAAAATGAAGTGTAAAACAACAAAACAATACACGCATATCACTCCCCTGCCTCTGGCAGGCAGGCAAACTTTTTTTTTTTAATCTCTTTTAAAGAGCTGAGTCACTAAAGTGACTACGTAGCTCTTGTGGGCCTACATTTACTACCTTACAAACTAGCTTATTCTACGTCTGCCTACATTAATCTTAAATCTATTATATAAATATTTCGCGGCCTCAGAATAGGGGTCTGACAAGCTTATGTTAACATCAGCAAACATTTTATTCTGAACCTCGCTTACACCACAGTCTAGGCAAACCTTAGCATTTATGATCAGTGAGATTTCAAGTAATTTGAAATCAATATATATCATAGACAAATTTGAAAAGAACAAATTTAAATATAAGTGTAATCCATAGAAATGTCCGTGTCTTTCTTTGCAAAGGCAATAGTTTGGTTACCTGGAAGCAGTGGCGTGCACAGGGATTCTGACCAGGGTATGCAAAAAGCAGGTACATGGCATACAATGGAAATTTTCCCCTCCAATTTGACTTATATAAAACAATTTGGGTATGCAGTGCTTTTGTGCATGTATGAAGTAAAAGCCACTGCCTGGAAGAGATGTTATCATCATAATTATCTTCATCGCTTCAACCGGTTGACATCCCCTACTGAACATCTAAGGTCTTTTTTAAGATGGTAAATCAATCAATCGAGGCTACCAAATAGTATTTTTTATCTAACTTGCTTTATGAATTCGTATTTCGCGTAATTTTTGTTTCCTGTGGTATACAATAAAAATGTAGAATACAACGTGTCACCTATTCTTAACTGCGACACGTCTGCAGCTAGTTTTTCCCACATCTAACGCACAAACATCCCTAAAGTA